>NC_142806.1:30223229-30384475 GCF_049724085.1 Artemia sp. Qi Xiang Cuo
AAAGTTCATTTTGAATTTCTTCCGTTGAAATGTAAGAGTTGGAATATTTCAGTAGTGTTTTGTCATGGTTTACCTTGTCACAGATACATTCTCTTGATTTTTCAAAGTTCATTTTGAATTTTTTTCATTGAAATGCAGGAGTTGGAATACTTCAGTAGTGTTTTGTCGTAGTTTACTTTGTCACAGTTATATTCTCTTAATTTTTCTAAGTTAATTTTTCATTTCTATCGTTGAAATGCAAGAGTTGGAATATTTCGGTAGTGTCTTGTTGTAGTTTACCTTGTCAAGGTTATATTCTCTTGATTTTTCAAAGTTCATCTTTAATTTCTTTCATAGAAATGCAAGAGTTGGAATTTTTCAGTAGTGTTTTGTCATTGTTTACCTTGTCAAAATTACATTCTCTTGATTTTTCAAAGTTCATTTTGAATTTCTTTAGTTGAAATGCAAGAGTTGGAATAATTCAGTAGTGTTTTGTTGTGGTTTACCTTGTCACAGTTAAATTATCTTGATTTTTCTAAGTTCATATCGGTTTTCTTTCATTGAAATACACGAGTTGGAATATTTCAGTTGTGTTTTGTCGTGGTTTACCTTGTCACAGTTACATTCGCTTGATTTTTCAATGTTCATTTTGGATTTCTTTAGTTGAAATGCAAGAGTTGGAATATTTCAGCAGCGTTGTGTCGTGGTTTACCTTGTCACAGTTATATTCTCTTAATTTTTCAAAGTTCATTTTGAATTTCTTTCTTTGAAATGAAATAGTGGGATTATTTCAGTAGTGTTTCGTAGTGGTTTAACATGTCACAGTTACAACCCCTTGATTTTTCAATGTTCATTTTAAATTTTTTTCGTTGAAATGCAAGAGTTGGATTATTTCAGTTGTGTTTTGTCGTGGTTTACTTTGTTATAGTTACATTCACTTAATTTTTCAAAGTTCATTTTTAATTTCTATCGTTGAAATGAAAGAGTTGGAATATTTCAGTAGTGTTTTGTTGTGGTTTACCTTGTCATGGTTACATTCTCTTGATTTTTAAAAGTTCATTTTGAATTTCTTACATTGAAATGCAGGAGCTGGAATATTTAAGTAGTGTTTTTTCTTGGTTTACCTTGTCACAGTTACATTCCCTTTATTTTTCAAAGTTCATTTTGAATTTCTTTCGTTGAAATGCAAGAGTTGGAATATTTCAGTAGTGTTTTGTTGTGGTTTACCTTGTCACAGTTACATTTTCTGTATTTTTCAAAGTTCATTTCGTTTTTCTTTCATTGAAATGCAAGAGTTGGAATATTTCAGTAGTATTTTCTCGTGGTTTACCTTGTCACAGTTACATTCTCTTGAGTTTTCAAAGTTCATTTTGGATTTCTTTAGTTGAAATGCAAGAGTTGGAATATTTCAGAAGCGTTTTGTCATGGTTTAACTTGTCACAGTTATATTATCTTGATTTTTCAAAGTTCATTTTGAATATCTTTCATTGAAATGAAAGAGTGGGATTATTTAAGTATTGTTTTCTCATAGTTTACCATGTCACAGCTACATTTTCTGTATTTTTCAAAGTTCATTTCGGTTTTCTTTCATTGAAATGCAAGAGTTGGAATATTTCAGTAGTGTTTGGTCGTGGTTTAGTTTGACACATTTACCTTTGCTTTATATTTTAAAGTTAAATTTGGATTTCACTATGGAAATGCAAGAGTTGTAATATTTCGAAAGCGTTTTGTCATGGTTTACCGTGTCACAGGTAGATTCTCTTGATTTTTAAATGTTCATCTTGAATTTATTTCATTGAAATGAAAGAGTGGGATTATTTCAGTAGTGTTTTGTCATGGTTTACCATGTCACAGTTACATTCCCTTGATTTTTCAAAGTTCATTTTGAAGATAATTTCTTAAACCACATTGGCCTGACATCACATAAAGAAAGAAAAACGAGCAAAAATGGGGTTTCCCTCGCTTTTATGGTCTTCCTAAAGTTCATAAGCCCGGTAATCCACTTCGACCCATTGTTTCTTCTTTTAATTCTCCTACAGCAAAAATAGGAAAATTCTTATCAGTGATATTTCGCCCACTAATTCAGGCTCAAAAATCCTATATTAAAAATTCCGCTGATTTTGTTTCCAAGGTAAAGCAAGTTTCGGTTAAACCAAATACAAGAATTGGCAGTTTTGATGCAGATTCAATGTATACCAATTGTGATCCTCAAAAGGCCGAACTGATTTTGGAGCATAAACTTAATTCTAACCCATCTATATCAGAAAATTCTACTCTTTCGAATCAGACACTTCTTTTCGCTTACAGCCCTTTGTAACAAAACTTCTTTTTATTTCCATTACAGAGGCATTTTTTATAGACAGAAGTATGGGCTCTCCATGGGTGCCCTCCTTCCTCCAATACAGGCTGATATTTTCATGGAAGACCTTGAAGAAAGGGCTATTTTGCAAAGTTCTTGTAAACCTGAATTTTGGGTTTGTTTTAAAGATGATATTTTTTATTTATGGGAGCATGGTGACGAGTCTCTGGGTTCTTTTCTTCACTTGCTCAATTCCTTGGATCCAAAACTAAAATTTACTGAAGAATCAGAGATAGAGAGGCGTCTTCTTTTCTTAGATGTTCTGGTGCACCGAAATGATTCATGTTTCGAGTTTAGTGTATATAGAAAACCCACACATAATGACCGTTACTTAAGTTATTCCTCCAATCATTCTCCTGCTGTTAAAAGAGGAGTTGTCAATTCTCTAGTTGATAGAGCATTGAAAGTTTGTTCAACACGTTTCTTGGATTTAGAACTCAACCACCTTAGAGATATTTTATTTGGGAATGGTTATCCAATTAGTTTAATAAATTCTGTAATTACAAAACGCTTTAAAAGATTATCAGATAGTTCCACAGAAAACACAAATCAAAGGGAAAATTCAGTTTATCTTGGTCTCCCATACATTAAAGGGATTTCAGACCACATTTCAAAAAATCTAAGGAAAAATAACATTTACACTTATTATAGACCCAGAAAAACTATCAGGTCCCAAATTTATCAAGGTAAAGACCCTATTCCGATAGGTGAAAACTCCGGTGTCTACAGAATTCCTTGTTCGTGTGGTCTTTGGTATATCGGAAGAACTAATCAGCGACTAACAGATAGATTAACCCAGCGTTCTAGTTCAATTAATAATACACTTAAAAAGCAGAAAAACCAGAAAATTTTGACTCTGCCCTTGCACAGCACATTTTTGAAAAACCAGACCATACTATTTTGTTTAATCAAGCTGGTCTTATTTCACATGACAAAGGTATTATCCAGCACTACAGAGAAGCTGTTGAAATTTATAAATACCAACATTTAGGTCTAGCTTTAAACAGAGATTCCGGTGATTTAAGAATAAACGATTCATATTCGGTTTTCTCAAAAGAGAAGCCGATACTTTAGTAACCCCTGAAATAAACTTTGAACTACTGACCCAGTCATCTAATCAAACACGTGAACAACCCCTTAGGTCTCAAAGGGTGTCTGCAAGAAATGCCTTAATTAAAATCCAAAATCAAACGACATAGTTTTCCAACTTATGTAATTGCTGGTTCGTTTTGTTTTTTCGAGTGAATGAATTGATTCCTTTCATTTGTCAGTTGCTCGCTAGTATCCGTCGATGGCAGTTCATGTTTTTTGGATTTTGTGCAAATCGCGGATATTGGCGAATAACTCGCTTTTATGGTTGTTAGGTAGTTGGTTTTAATTCTTTTAATTTTTGGCTTTTATTGATACATCGTTTCGTTTCGCGCTGAAGAAGAGAGGCGTTTGTCCTCTCGAAATATTCGCTTTGTTTTTTCAGTATCGTCATTTGGCCTATAAAAACCCCATTTTTGTAAGTTCATTGTGGTTTTCATTCATTGAAAGGCAAGAGGTTAAATTTTTCAGTAGTGAAGTTTTGTGTTTTTCAGTGTAATACTCACATTAACTGGATTTTTCAAAGTTAATTATCGTTGTTTTTCCTAGAAATAATCGAGTTGTTACTTTTAATTAGTGGTTCCTAATGGTTTAGATTTTCATACTTTCTTTCTTTATCTTTTTAAATGTTAATTTTTTATTTATTTCATTGAAATGCAAGAGTTGGAATATTTCAGTAGTGTTTTGTCGTGGTAGTTAGGTTAGGTTAGGTTAGCCTACGTACGCGCGCGTACGTAAGCTAACCTAACCTAACCTAACTACCACGACAAAACACTACTGAAATATTCCAACTCTTGCATTTCAATGAAATAAATCCAAAATGAACTTTGAAAAATCAAGAGAATGTAAGTATGACAAGGTAAACCACGACAAAACATTACTGAAATATTCCAACTCTTGCATTTCAATTAAAGAAATCCAAAATGAACTTTGAAAAATCATGAGGATGTAAGTGTGACAAAGTAAACCACAACAAAACACTACTGAAATATTTCAACTCTTGCATTTCAATGAATGAAATCCAAAATGAACTTTGAAAAATCAAAGGAATGTAACCGTGACTTGGTAAACCATGACAAAACACTACTGAAATAATCCCACTCTTTCATTTCAATGAAAGAAATTCAAGATGAACTTTGAAAAATCAAGAGAATATAACTGTGACAAGGTAAACCATGACAAAACGCTTCTGAAATATTCCAACTCTTGCATTTCAACTAATGA
Organism: Artemia sp. Qi Xiang Cuo; assembly: GCF_049724085.1. Lineage (NCBI taxonomy): Eukaryota > Metazoa > Arthropoda > Branchiopoda > Anostraca > Artemiidae > Artemia > Artemia sp. Qi Xiang Cuo. Next base: position 30,227,881 of record NC_142806.1, read on the forward strand.
AATCCAAAATGAACTTTGAAAAATCAAGAAAATGTAACTGTGACAAGGTAAACCACGGCAAAACACTACTGAAATATTCCAACTCTTGCATTTCAATGAAAGAAAACCGAAATGAACTTTGAAAAATACACAAAATGTAGCTGTGACATGGTAAACCATGACAAAACACTACTGAAATAATCCCACTCTTTCATTTCAATGAAAGATATTGAAAATGAACTTTGAAAAATCAAGAGAATATAACTGTGACAAGGTAAACCATGACAAAACGCTTCTGAAACATTCCGACTCTTGCATTTCAACTAAACAAATCCAAAATGAACTTCGAAAAATCAAGCGAATGTAAATGTGACATGGTAATCCACGACAAAACACTACTGAAATATTCCAACTCTTGCATTTCAATGAAAGAAAACCGAAATGAACTTTGAAAAATACAGAAAATGTAACTGTGACAAGGTAAACCACAACAAAACACTACTGAAATATTCCAACTCTTGCATTTCAACGAAAGAAATTCAAAATGAACTTTGAAAAATCAAGTGAATGTAATTGTGACAAGGTAAACCACGACAAAACACTACTGAAATATTCCAGCTCTTGCATTTCAATGGAAGAAATTCAAAATGAACTTTTAAAAATCAAAAGAATGTAACAATGACAAGGTAAACCACAACAAAACACTACTGAAATATTCCAACTCTTACATTTCAATGATAGAAATTAAAAATGAACTTTGAAAAATTAAGAGAATGTAACTATGACAATGTAAACCACGACAAAACACTACTGAAATATTCCAACTCTTGCATTTCAATGAAAGAAATTGAAAATGAACATTGAAAAATCAAGGGGATGTAACTGTGACATGTTAAACCACGACAAAACACTACTGAAATAATCCAACTCTTTCATTTCAACGAAAGAAATTCAAAATGAACTTTGAAAAATTAAGAGAATATAACTGTGACAAGGTAAACCACGACAAAACTCTTCTGAAATATTCCAACTCTTGCATTTCAACTAAAGAAATCCAAAATGAACTTTGAAAAATCAAGCGAATGTAACTGTGACAAGGTAAACCACGACAAAACACTACGGAAATATTCCAACTAGTGTATTTCAATGAAAGAAAACCGATATAAAATTTGAAAAATCAAGAAAATGTAACTGTGACAAGGCAAACCACAACAAAACACTACTGACATATTCCACTTCTTGCATTTCAACGAAAGAAATTCAAAATGAACTTTGAAAAATCAAGAGAATGTAATTGTGACAAGGTAAACCATGACAAAACACTACTGAAATATTCCAACTCTTGCATTTCAACGATAGAAATACAAAATGAACTTAGAAAAATTAAGAGAATATAACTGTGACAAAGTAAACTACGACAAAACACTACTGAAGTATTCCAACTCCTGCATTTCAAAGAAAAAAATTCAAAATTAACTTTGAAAAATCAAGATAATGTATCTGTGACAAGGTAAACCATGACAAAACACTACTGAAATATTCCAACTCTTACATTTCAACGGAAGAAATTCAAAATGAACTTTGAAAAATCAAGAGAATATAACTGTGACAAGGTAACCCACGACAAAACACTACTGAAATATTCCAACTCTTGCATTTCAACTAAAGAAATCCAAAATGAACTTTAAAAAATCAAGCGAATGTATCTGTGACAAGGTAGACCACGACAAAACACTACTGAAATATTCCAACTCTTTCATTTCAACGAAAGAAATACAAAATGGACTTTGAAAAATCAAGGGAATGTAATTGTGACAAGGTAAACCACGACAAAACACTACTGAAATATTCCAACTCTTCCACTACAATTAAATAAATCCCAAATGAACTTTGAAAAATCAAGATAATGTAACTGTGATAAGGTAAACCACGACAAAACACTACTGAAATATTCCAACTCTTGCATTTCGACGAAAGAAATCCAAAATGAACTTTGAAAAATCAAGAGAATGTAACTGTGACAAGGAAAACCACGACAAAACACTACTGAAATATTCCAACTCTTGCATTTCAATGAAAGAAAACCGAAATGCACTTTGAAAAATCAAGATAATGTAACTGTGACAAGGTAAACCACGACAAAACACTACTGAAATATTCCAACTCTTGCATTTCAATGAAAGAAATTCAAAATGAAAATTGAAAAATAAAGAGAATGAAAATATGACAAGGTAAACCAAGACAAAACACTACTGAAATATTCCAACTCTTGCATTTCAACGAAAGAAATTCAAAATGAACTTTGAAAAAACAAGAAAATGTAACTGTGACAAGGTAAACCACAACAAAACACTACTGAAATATTCCAACTCTTGCATTTCAATGAAAGAAATCCAAAATGAACCTAGAAAAATTAATAGAATGTAACTGTGACAAGGTAAACCACAACAGAACACTACTGAAATATTCCAACTCTAGCATTTCAACGAAGGACATCGAAAATGAACTTTGAAAAATCAAGTGAATGTAACTGTGACATGGTAAACCACGAGAAAACACTACTGAAATATTCCAACTCTTGCATTTCAACGAAGGAAATCGAAAATGAACTTTTAAAAATCAAGGGAATGTAACTGTGACAAGGTAAACCACGACAAAACGCTACTGAAATATTCTCACTCTTGCATTTCAATGAAAGAAATTCAAAATGAACTTTGAAAAATCAAGAGAATGTAACTGTGACAAGGTAAACCACGACAAAACACTACTGAAATGTTCCAACTCTTGCATTTCAATGAAAGAAAACCGAAATGAACTTTGAAAAATCCAGAAAATGTAACTGTGACAAGGTAAACCACGAAAAAACACTACTGAAATATTCCAACTCTTGCATGTCATTTAAATAAATTCAAAATGAACTTTGAAAAATCAAGAGAATGTAACTGTGACATGGTAAACCACGACAAAACGCTTCTGAAATATTCCAACTCTTGCATTTCAACTAAAGAAATCCAAAATGAACTTTGAAAAATCAAGCGAATGTAACTGTGACAAGGTAAAACACGACAAAACACTACTGAAATATTCCATCTCTTGCATTTCAATGAAAGAAAACCGAAATGAACTTTGAAAAATCAAGAAAATGTAACTGTGACAAGGTAAACTACGACAAAACACTACTGAAATATTCCAACTCTTGCATTTCAATGAAAGAAAACCGAAATGAACTTTGAAAAATCAAGAAACTGTAACTTTGACATTTTAAACCGCAACAAAACACCACTAAAATACTCCGACTCTTTCATTTCAATGAAAGAAATGCAAAATGAACTTTGAAGATCAAGAGAATGTAACTATGACATGTTAAACCACAATGGAACGCTTCTGAAATAATCAAACTCTTACATTTCAACTGAAAGAAATTCAAAATGAACTTTGAAAAATCAAGGGAATGTAACTGTGACAAGGTAAACCACGACAAAACACTACTGAAATATTCCAACTCTTGCATTTCAATGGAAGAAATTCCAAATGAACTTTGAAAAATCATGAAAATGTAACTGTGACAAGGTAAACCACGACAAAACACTACTGAAATATTCCAACTCTTGCATTTCAATGATAGAAATTCAAAATGAACTTTGAAAAATCAAGATAATGTAACTGTGACAAGGTAAACCATGACAAAACGCTACTGAAATATTCAAACTCTTGCATTTCAATGAAAGAAATCCAAAATGAACTTTGAAAAATTAAGAGAATGTAATTATGACAAGTTAAACCATGACAAAACACTACTGTAATAATCCCACTCTTGCATTTTAATGAAAGAAATTCAAAATGAACTTAGAAAAATCAAGAGAATGTAACTGTGACAAGGTAAACCACGACAAAACGCTACTGAAATATTCCAACTCTTGCATTTCAACGAAAGAAATCCAAAATGAACTTTGAAAAATCAAGAGAATGTAACTGTGACAAAGTAAACCACGACAAAACACTACTGAAATATTCCAACTCTTACATTTCAAAGAAAGAAATTCAAAATGAGCTTTGAAAAATCAAGAAAATGTAACTGTGACAATGAAAACCACGACAAAAAACTACTGAAATATTCCAACTCATACATTTCAATGAAAGAAAACCGAAATGAACTTTGAAAAATCAAGAAAATCTAACTGTGACAAGGTGAACCACAACAAACACTACTGAAATATTACAACTCTTGCATTTCAAAGAAAGAAATTCAAAATGAACTTTGAAAAAACAAGAAAATGTAACTGTGACAAGATAAAGCACGACAAAACACTACTGAAATATTACAACTCTTTCATTTCAAAGAAATAAATTATAAATTAAATTTGAAATAACAAGAAAATGTAACTTTGACAAGGTAAACCACAACAAAACAATACTTAAATATTCCAACTCTTGCATTTCAATGAAAGAAATCGAAAATGAACCTTGAAAAATTAATAGAATGTAACTGTGACAAGGTAAACCACAACAGAACACTACTGAAATATTCCAACTCTTGCATTTCAACGAAGGAAATCGAAAATGAACTTTGAAAAATCAAGGGAATGTAACTGTGACATGGTAAACCACGAGAAAACACTACTGAAATATTCCAACTCTTGCATTTTAACGAAGGAAATCGAAAATGAACTTTGAAAAATCAAGGGAATGTAACTGTGACAAGGTAAACCACGACAAAACGCTACTGAAATATTCTCACTCTTGCATTTCAATGAAAGAAATTCAAAATGAACTTTGAAAAATCAAAGAGAATGTAACTGTGACAAGTTAAACCACGACAAAACACTACTGAAATATTCCAACTCTTGCATTTCAATGAAAGAAAACCGAAATGAACTTTGAAAAATCCAGAAAATGTAACTGTGACAAGGTAAACTACGACAAAACACTACTGAAATATTCCAACTCTTGCATTTCATTGAAATAAATTCAAAATGAACTTTGAAAAATCAATAGAATGTAACTGTGACATGGTAAACCACGACAAAACGCTTCTGAAATATTCCAACTCTTGCATTTCAACTAAAGAAATCCAAAATGAACTTTGAAAAATCAACCGAATGTAACTGTGACAAGGTAAAACACGAGAAAACACTACTGAAATATTCCAGCTCTTGCATTTCAATGAAAGAAAACCGACATGAACTTTGAAAAATCAAGAAAATGTAACTGTGACATGGTAAACCACGACAAAACACTACTGAAATATTCCAACCCTTGCATTTCAATGAAAGAAAACCGAAATGAACTTTGAAAAATCCAGAAAATGTAACTGTGACAAGGCAAACCACGACAAAACACTACTGAAATATTCCAACTCTTGCATTTCAATGAAAGAAATTCAAAATTAACTTTTGAAAATCAAGGGAATGTAACTGTGACATGGCAAACCACGACAACACGCTTCTGAAATATTCCAACTCTTGCATTTCAACTAAAGAAATACAAAATGAACTTTGAAAAATCAAGCGAATGTAACTGTGTCAATGTAAACCACGACAAAACACTACTGAAATATTCCAACTCTTACATTTCAACGGAAGAAATTCCAAATGAACTTTGAAAAATCAAGAGAATATAACTGTGACAAGGTAAACCACGACAAAACACTACTGAAATATTCAAACTCTTGCATTTCAACGATAGAAATTCAAAATGAACTTTGATAAATTAAGAGAATTTAACTGTGACAAGGTAAACCATGACAAAACGCTACTCAAATATTCCAACTCTTGCATTTCAATGATAGAAATTCAAAATGAACTTTGAAAAATAAAGAGAATGTAACTGTGACAAGTTAAACCAAGACAAAACACTACTGAAATAATCCCACTCTTGCATTTCAAAGAAAGAAATTCAAAATGAACTTTGAAAAATCAAGAGAATGTAACTGTGACAAGGTAAACCACGACAAAACGCTACTGAAATATTCCAACTCTTGCATTTCAACTAAAGAAATTCAAAATGAACTTTGAAAAATCAAGAGAATGTAACTGTGACAAAGTAAACCACGACAAAACATTACTGAAATATTCCAACTCTTGCATTTCAACGAAAGAAATTCAAAATTAACTTTGAAAAATCAAGAAAATGTAACTGTGACAAGGAAAACCACGACAAAACACTACTGAAATACTCCAGCTCTTGCATTTCAATGAAAGAAAACCGAAATGAACTTTGAAAAATCAAGAAACTGTAACTGTGACAAGGTAAACCACGACAAAACACTACTGAAATATTCCAACTCTTGCATTTCAATGAAAGAAATTCAAAATGAACTTTGCAAAAAACAAGAAAATGTAACTGTGACAAGGTAAACCACGACAAAACACAACTGAAATATTCCAACTCTTGCATTTCAAAGAAAGAAATACTAAATGAACTTTGAAAAATCAAGAAAATGTAACTGTGACAAGGTAAACCACTACAAAACACTACTGAAATATTCCAACTCTTGCATTTCAATGAAAGAAATCCAAAATGAACCTTGAAAAATTAATAGAATGTAACTGTGACAAGGTGAACCACAACAGAACACTACTGAAATATTCCAACTCTTGCATTTCAACGAAGGAAATTTAAAATGAACTTTGAAAAATCAAGGGAATGTAACTGTGACATGGTAAACCACGAGAAAACACTACTGAAATATTCCAACTCTTGCATTTCAACGTAGGAAATAGAAAATGAACTTTGAAAAATCAAGGGAATGTAACTGTGACAAGGTAAACCACGACAAAACGCTACTGAAATATTCTCACTCTTGCATTTTAATGAAAGATATTCAAAATGAACTTTGAAAAGTCAAAGAGAATGTAACTGTGACAAGGTAACCCACGACAAAACACTACTGAAATATTCCAACTCTTGCATTTCAATGAAAGAAAACCGAAATGAACCTTGAAAAATCCAGAAAATTTAACTGTGACAAGGTAAACCACGACAAAACACTACTGAAATATTACAACTCTTGCATTTCAATGAAAGAAATTCAAAATGAACTTTGAAAAATCAAGGGAATGTAACTGTGACATGGTAAACCACGACAAAACGCTTCTGAAATATTCCAACTCTTGCATTTCAACTAAAGGAATCCAAAATGAACTTTGAAAAATCAAGCGAATGTAACTGTGACAAGGTAAAACACGACAAAACACTACTGAAATATTCCAACTCTTGCATTTCAATGAAAGAAAACCTAAATGAACTTTGAAAAATCAAGAAAATGTAACTGTGACATGGTAAACCACGACAAAACACTACTGAAATATTCCAACTCTTGCATTTCAATGAAAGAAAACCGAAATTAACTTTGAAAAATCAAGAAAATGTAACTGTGACAAGGTAAACCACGACAAAACACTACTGAAATATTCCAACTCTTGCATTTCAATGAAAGAAATACAAAATGAACTTTGAAAAATCAATGGAATTTAAATGTGACATGGTAAACCACGACAAAACGCTTCTGAAATATTCCAACTCTTGCATTTCAACTAAAGAAAACCAAAATGAACTTTGAAAAATCAAGCAAATGTAACTGTGACAAGGTAAAACACGACAAAACACTACTTAAATATTCCATCTTATGCATTTCAACGAAATCAATCCAAAATGAAATTTGAAAAATCATTAAAATATGACTGTAACACGGTAAACAACAACAAAACACTACTGAAATATTCCAACTCATGCATTTCAATGAAATAAATCCAATGAACTTTCAAAAATCAAGAGAATGTAACTTTGACATGGTAAACCATGACAAAACGCTACTGAAATATTACAACTCTTGCATTTCAAATAAAGAAAAACAAAATGAACTTTGAAAACTTAAGAGAATGTAACTGTGTCAAGTTAAACCCCTAAAAAAAACTACTGAAATATTCCAACTGTTGCACTTAAATGAAAGAAAAACGAAATGAACTTTTAAAAATACAGAAAATGTAACTGTGACAAGGTAAACCACAACAAAACACTACTGAAATATTCCAACTCTTGCATTTCAATGAAAAAAAAACGAAATGAACTTTGAAAAATCCAGAAAATGTAACTGTGACAAGGCAAACCACGACAAAACACTACTGAAATATTCCAACTCTTGCATTTCAATGAAAGAAATTCAAAATGAATTTTGAAAAATCAAGGGAATGTAACTGTGACATGGTAAACCACGACAAAATGCTTCTGAAATATTCCAACTCTTGCATTTCAACTAAAGAAATCCAAAATGAACTTTGAAAAATCAAGCGAATGTAACTGTGACAAGGTAAAACACGACAAAATACTACTGAAATATTCCAACTCTTGCATTTCAATGTAAGAAATTCCAAATGAACTTTGAAAAATCAAGAAAATGTAACTGTGACAAGGTAAACCACGACAAAACACTACTGAAATATTCCAACTCTTGCATTTCAACGATAGAAATTCAAAATAAACTTTGAAAAATCAAGATAATGTAACTGTGACAAGGTAAACCACAACAAAACACTACTGAAATATTCCAACTCTTGCATTTCAATGAAAGAAATTCAAAATGAACTTTGAAAAATTAAGAGAATGTAACTGTGACAAGGTAAACCATGACAAAACACTACTGTAATAATCCCACTCTTGCATTTCAATGAAAGAAATTCAAAATGAACTTTGAAAAATCAAGAGAATGTAACTGTGACAAGGTAAACCACGACAAAACACTACTGAAATATTCCAGCTCTTGCATTTCAACGAAAGAAATTCAAAATGAACTTTGAAAAATCAAGAGAATGTAACTGTCACAAAGTAAACCACTACAAAACACTACTGAAATATTCCAACTCTTGCATTTCACGAAAGAAATTCAAAATTAACTTTGAAAAATCAAGAAAATGTAACTGTGACAAGGTAAACCACGACAAAACACTACTGAAATATTCCAACTCTTGCATTTCAATGAAAGAAAACCGAAATGAACTTTGAAAAATCAAGAGAATGTAACTGTGACAAGGTAAACCACGACAAGACACTACTGAAATATTCCAACTCTTTCATTTCAAAGAAAGAAATTCAAAATGAACTTTGAAAAAACAAGATAATGTAACTGTGACAAGGTAAACAACAACAAACCACTACTGATATATTCCAACTCTTGCATTTCAACGAAGGAAATTTTAAATGAAGTTTGAAAAATCAAGAAAATGTAACTGTGACATGGTAAACCACAACAAAACACTACTGAAATATTCCAACTCTTGCATTTCAATGAAAGAAATCCAAAATGAACCTTGAAAAATTAATAGAATGTAACTGTGACAAGGTAAACCACAGCAAAACACTACTGAAATATTCCAACTCTTGCATTTCAACGAAGGAAATCGAAAATGAACTTTGAAAAATCAAGGGAATGTATCTGCGACAAGGTAAACCACGACAAAACGCTACTGAAATATTCTCACTCTTGCATTTCAATGAAAGAAAGTCAAAATGAACTTTGAAAAATCAAAGAGAATGTAAATGTGACAAGGTAACCCACGACAAAACACTACTGAAATATTCCAACTCTTGCATTTCAATGAAAGAAAACCGAAATGAACTTTGAAAATCAAGAAAATTTAACTGTGACAAGGTAAACCACAAAAAAACACTATTGAAATAATCCAACTCATGCATTTCAACGAAAGAAATTCAAAATGAACTTTGAAAAATCAAGATAATGTAACTGTGAAATTTTAAACCACTACAAAACTATACTTAAATATTAAAACTCTTTAATTTAAAATAACTAAAGAAAACATTAAATTTTAAAAATAAAGAGAAATTAACTGTGACAAATTAAACCACGACAAAACACTACTGAAATATTCCAACTCTTGCATTTTAATTAAAGAAAAACTAAATGAACTTTGAAAAATCAAGATAATGTAACTGTGACAAGGTAAACCACGACAAAACACTACTGAAATATTCCAACCCTTGCATTTCAATGAAAGAAAACCGAAATGAACTTTGAAAAATCCAGAAAATGTAACTGTGACAAGGTAAACCACGACAAAACACTACTGAAATATTCCAACTCTTGCATTTCAATGAAAGAAATTCAAAATGAACTTTGAAAAATCAATGGAATGTAACTGTGACATGGTAAACCACGAAAAAACGCTTCTGAAATATTCAATCTCTTTCATTTAAAAGAAAGAAAACATAATTTAAATTTGAAATATCAAGATAATGTAACTTTTACAATGTAAACCACGAGAAAACACTACTGAAATATTACATCTAATGCATTTGAATGAAAGAAAACCAAAATGAACTTTGAAAAATCCAGAAAATATAACTGTGACAAGGTAAACCACAACAAAACACTACTGAAATATTCCAGCTCTTGCATTTCAATGAAAGAAATTCAAAATGAACTTTGAAAAATCATGAAAATGTAACTGTGACAAGGTAAACCATGACAAAACACTACTGAAATATTCCAACTCTTGCATTTCAATGGAAGAAATTCAAAAAGAACTTTGAAAAATCATGAAAATGTAACTGTGACAAGGTAAACCACGACAAAACACTACTGAAATATTCCAACTCTTGCATTTCAACGATAGAAATTCAAAATGAACTTTGAAATATCAAGATAATGTAACTGTGACAAGGTAAACCATGACAAAACACTACTTAAATATGCCAACTCTTGAATTTCAACGATAGAAATTCAAAATGAACTTTGAAAAATTAAGAGAATGTAACTGTGACAAGGTAAACCATGACAAAACTCTACTGTAATAATCCAACTCTTTCATTTCAATGATAGAAATTCAAAATGAACTTTGAAAAATCAAGAAAATGTAACTGTGACAAGGTAAACCACGACAAAACTCTACTGAAATATTCCAACTCTTGCATTTCATAACGAAGGAAATTCAAAATGAACTTTGAAAAATCAGACCTTTGGAGGGGGGGGGAGGGGCCGGGGGGAGGGGGTCGTTCTGTGTCTCGATGCACAAAAAAAGTATAAAAAATGGGGGAGGGAAGGGGAGGGGAGGAGGAGGGGGAGGAGGAGGTGGGAGGAGGAGGAGGGAGGAGGAGGAGGAGGAGGAGGAGGAGGAGGAGGAGGGAGGAGATGGAGGGAGAGTGGCCCCTTTGGGGGGCCAAAGGGGGGGGCCCTTTGGGCCCCGGGGGAGGTCTGGGGGAACCTTGAGGGCCGGTGGGCCCTTTGGGAGCCCAGTGGACCTTTGAGGACTGGTGGCTTCCTTCGGGGTTGGGGTAGAGGGATTGGAACCCTTTGGGGTTGGGGTCGGGGTATCGGAACCCTTTGGGGTTGGGGTAGAGGACCTCATGACACTGTTCAATGGAACTTGTGTATTATAACGACCACAGAGTTTCACCCTCAAATTCTCTTCTATAATCATCTTTTAGAATGTCTCTAACTGTTTCGCCGAAATAATTCCATAACCTGTCTAAAACAGTTTCGCCCAAATAATCCCTAAACGTAATTCAGCGTGTTCCTTTTGTTTTTGGCATCTCTGCGCTAATGCATTTCAAATTAATAAGAAACCTGATTCCCGCGCTAAAACAATTCATCGCTAAGATGTTTCTTGGAGAATTGTTTCCATGGCGTTTGGTTATTAATATCTTTGGAGTTCGACCAAAAGAGTTGTTTACGAGACAAAGACATTAATGACTTGGATCTATTCCTGGAGAAATGTTGACAGTACCTGTCAGACTTTATTAAACTTTGCCTGGAAACAATTTGATTAATGACTGACAGCACAGGTGTTCCAAATTCCCAATCGATTACGCAATCAATTTCTCAGAAATCCATCTCCCCTAGGGACTCTATGCCCATATATGGACTCCCGTCACGACTGGCACCCCCCTTTCTACTGAGGTGGTAATCTTCCAGTGTTCTCAGCACTTGTTCAGTCTTGGAGTCTTGAGACATTGTGCGGACGTTCCAGAAACTAAACTTGAGGTGTTGTTTCGCATTCATAAATCTTGTCCATGGGCATGCAGAGGTCGTCATCAGAAGGGGGTTCAAAAATCCGAGGCTCAAACTTGATGTTTCGGTTGCAGTTAGAATTTCCCCCGAGGGCAGGCCCGTGAGGTCCCGGGTGTGGGTCGTAAGCCCACAGCCCAACCCTCCCTCTTTATCCTGGCTTGGGAGAGGCTGCATACGCAGGCGAGGTTTACCATGATTACGACAATTATTCACAAAAGTTATTAGGCCAGTGGTGATAGGGAGGAAAAGAGGCTTTACAGGAACTAATCTCCACTAAGACGCTGAACTGGAATGGGAATTATATAGACCTGTCTTGATTTTTCTTCAAATAAAACAATAGTTACAGTGATATTAAACGCGGTATTTAAATATGGAACAGACATTGGTATTTCGAAAAATAATGGCATATTCCCCTTTTTTTTAATACAACTGGGAAATACTAAAATGCATAATCAGAATATAATATTTAATTTTACTTTTCTTGAAGCCTACTATGGGGGTATATATTTTTTTACATTGGAAATATGAGTTTTAGAAACACGTTAAAAACTTTTGGAAATAACATGAAAAAGAAACCTAAAATTTCATTTTCCCACTATTGTCAAATAAGACCTAACTTTACATATTTGTATTCACAACAAAGTTTCATCACGATCATACTGAATTCTCAGCTATATTCATTGCTAATTGGTAAAAGAGCTGAGTTAATCAGCTCCTGGCTAGCAGTGATCCCAAATCGCAGGCCGGGGGCACTTCGTTTTATTCGGGCAACGGCCAACTGCAAAATTTTCAAGATACAAAAACCTTGATGAACAGTGTAATAGACTTGAGGACCTTTTCTCTTTATTACCTCTTTCTTTTAGAAAAAACGTGTCTGCTTTTAATGATTGTGTGTCAATGTGAAGTACTCCCCCCCCCTTCGTCTGGTTCTGACACTAAGGGTCTTTTTTATGAATGTATTCACGGAAATATAAGGAAGATAAATGTCAATTTGAAAATATAACTTTTGCTGATCAGAAAATCCTGACAGAATATTTTCAGATGGCTAATTCCCTAAATATAAAATTTGAATAGAGAAATCGTCTCGTAGGTAGGACTAATGCCACGAACTAAAAGGTAGTCCTAGGGGAAGTGCTAAAAACTTCATTAGGCAATCAGGTGACCTTAAAGTACGTAACCTTGAAGTAGAATGCGACTGCTGCCGTCAGAAACAATACCAATTATTCTGGCACTGTCACAGCCAGGGGAGAATCCAGGGTTCAGCCACCCCCTGCACCCACCTTATACAAAACTGTGTTTTCAGAATCAAACCAAACTCACAATGTGCCGGATCCCTTTCCAAACAAATAATAGCAATGCCCCTGTGTATACCACATATCCATTGTTTCCGACCACCGATAGTTGTGTTCCCTAAAATTGTTTTTTTCTTCCAGCATATACTTCTTCTTTCATGCAGTATATTTTTCTTGCAAGTTTTTGTTACTGTAAAACTTTTTATATATGACTTATTATCTTTTCATTAAATTATTTCTGTTGTTATCACATAAAAATGTCCAATAAAATAGATTGGTATAATAAACTAGTACATTTTTGCACAAATGGATATTAAGTATTTATGCCATAACTGAAAATTCAACTGCACCCAAAAAGTACTATCTCTTCTTCTTGGCCTCCAATCTTGAAAATTTAGGCCTAGCTCCATCAAACGGTTCGTTGCAACAAACTGTAAGTAGGGAGTGACTCAGTCTAGTAGTATCCAAAATTCTAAAAAAACGGAATTTTGGTAACAATAGATACATCAAAAGAATTAAATTTTTATACTGAATCAATATCTATAAAATTCATTAATTTTAATGTTACCCATCAAAAGCTACAAGCCTGAGAAAAATTGCCTGGTTTTCAAAAAAGGGGGAAGCACCCCAAAACGTCGAGCAATCAGAGTGAAAATCATTCAATCAGATTCAGCATATCAGAGAACTCTCTTGCCATGGTTTCAAGCTCCTTTCAACACAAATGTGGAATTTTGTATTTTTTTTACCAAAAGAAAGATCACAGTTGCGGGTTTATTTGTTGTTGTCTTTTTTCCAGGGGTGATCACATCAAACCAATGGTCATAGAAGATTGGGAGAGGGCTCATTCAAAAGGAAATCAAAGCTAAAGTGCAATTTTTAGTCACCACGAATATTGGAGGACAACTAGCCCCCCTCCATAATCCTTTTTTCCCAAAGACATCCAATCAAAGTTTTGAGATGGACAATTGATTCAGTATAGTTGAAAGGTCCGATAACTATGCCTTTGGGGATGACATGACCGCCATAGTTCCTGTGGAAGAGATGTAAGTTAAGCAATTCACCCATTGTTCACATATAGAATTTTTTAGGAGGGGGGATTAACTGTGGGGGGGGGGGAATTCCTACGGACAGAAATTCCTGCAGCGAGGAAAGTTTTCAGGGTAATTTCCAGTGAAAAATTTTACACAGTGGGAGGGCGGAGGGTGTGGATTTCCTAGCACGATTTGAAAAATGGTCAGAAATAAGATTAAAAAAATCAAGCTTTTTCAATTCAAAGTAAGGAGAAACGTCAAAACCTAAACAAACAGAAATGATTCTGTATATTAGGGGGACTGTACCCTCCTCAACCCCCCACTCTTTAAACCAAAGTCTTAAAGTTATTTAAAATACTTATTCAAATTAAGCAGCCCTTGTGTTTCAGAAGTCATTCATAAAGAAGCGAACCAAAAAATCAAAATTTAGCGCAAAGAGCGAGGGATTGATCAGGGGACAGCCCCCTTTATATGGGAATAATTTCTCTTCATTTCAAGTTTTAATATTGGTCCTTACTTTCAGTTGAAAAAAAACCTGTTTGGTTTATTTAATGAGTTTCGAAGTCGTTTATTTTGTTTATAACCGACAAAATATAATTTTATTTTAAAAATCTCTATCACAACATGGTTTCCGAAATGGAATTTTACGTCAAAATGGAATTTTTACGTGATATATATATATATATATATATATATATATATATATATATATATATATATATATATATATATATATATATATATATATATATATATATATCACCGAAAGAACTTGACGTTCATGTCAAACATAATTCATTGTACAAAAGAAAAAAAAAATCAACGCTTAGATAAAAAGTCAAAAATAAAAGATGAATAGATGACAGTAACAGTAGTAATCAAGGTTATACTTCTACCGGCCCTTTAGCAATCTCCATGTTATTTGCCGAGACATATAGCAATTTCAACGTTATTTGCGTACGTCTCTACACCTTTTCAAAGAGAGTGAGTATCCTCTCACATGGCCTTATACTTTGCTCGGATGTATAGCAATTTCAACGTTATTCTATAGAAGCTCTACACCTTTTCGAAGAGAGTGAGTATCCTCTCACATGGCCTTATATTTTGCCCAGACATATAGCAATTTCAACGTTAGTCTATAGAAGCTCAACACCTTTTCAAAGAGAGTGAGTATCCTCTCACATGGCCTTATAGTTTGCCGAGACATATAGCAATTTTAACGTTATTCTATAAAAGCTCAACACAGTTTCAAAGAGAGTGAGTATTCTTTCACATGGCCTTATAGTTTGCTCGGGTATATAGCAATTTCAACGTTATTCTACATAAGCTCTGCACCTGTTCAAAGAGAGTGAGTATCCTCTCACATGGCCTTATACTTTGCTCAGCTATATAGCAATTTCAACGTTATTCTACTGAAGCTCTACACCTTTTCAAAGAGAGTGAGTATCCTCTTATTTTTGTATATATTCAAGTTTCAGATTAGAATTTTCTACAGTTTGAATAGTTCATTCATTCTACCAGCAGCAATATTTTTGCAATCATTTACATAGATATGGAATATTCTAAGCGACTTCTGGTGAGTAAAATTTTCTCATTATTATAATAAAAAGAAATCTATTTTTTTGTCTCGCCATTAAGTTAAGGAAGAATTTCCTTACTTACGCTTTATTTTTTCACCGTGCTGTTAGCTCTTTTAAAAAGCTTCCTTCTTTTAAATATTAAACAGTCCATGTATTTCAATTTTAGTAAATATTCAAAAAAGAGAGGCAGGTTCACTTTGATTTTGGCTCATTGTATATGAAAAATTAAAATAGAATTTGCATATTAGTTTCGGCAGATATGAAAGGTCGCCCCCCCCTCCTCAATATCATGCTCTTTACACTAAAGTTCGAATTTTGTTCGAATCACAAACTCTTGAATCACAAAGGTCAGTTAATTAGAATAGATATCTCTTTTGAAAATGCTAAAAAAAATAAGCGTATAGGGTGAGATATAGGCTAGAGGGCGAAACCCTTTATATACTTAATAATTTTTAGTTTAGGCTATGTCCAGGAGTATTTTTCTTCCTTTTTCTGTGATTTTAAGTATTTCGTAATTTAGGTATATAAGTTTTAATAGCTTTGCATATAAAAAAAATATATAATTGTCAACTTTTTGTGTTTGATACTATAGAATTGAAGGCCCAATGCCCTCCATTAATATTCTGAATAAGTAAAAATTGAGCTAGCTAATTAAATTGCGTCATTTTTTCAACTTTTGGGGGGTAGCTAATTAAATTTTGTCATTTTTTATTTCAAATTTTGGGGGTTTAGTACTGTGATATTCGTAATTTAGGTATATAAGTTTTAATAAATTTGCATATATAAAAAAATCTATAATTGTCAAATTTTTCGTGTTTGATGCTATGGAATTGAAGGCCCAATGCCCTCCATTAATATTCTGAATAAGTAAGAATTGAGCTAGCTAATTAAATTGCATCATTTTTTCAACTTTTGGGGGGTTTGATAGTGGTATTGAAAGGGCAGTACCCTCCCGTAAGCTAAATAGTTTGAAAACTGAAAATGATTTTTATTTTAGAATACCGTTGATCAATCGTTGCAACAAAAGCGTGCAAAGTTGGATGAAGCCCACGACAAGGCCGAGACAGGAGTAATCGAACCATTAAATTCAATCAAGCCAAATGCAATCTCTGCACAAACCTCTATGCAACCTGGCAGGAAATTTAAGAGGGAATGGATGCTTTCATATAAGTCTTCAGCCTCATCCAGTCAAGATCGGAAGGACACTCCTTTTCATGCTTTGCATGGGACTTCAGATGTACAAGTGCAGTCAGAATTTGTAAATGTATATAATTTTTTTCTTTCCGTATTATCAAAAATAAGGCAAATTTTCTCAAACGCGTAACTTTTGATGAGTAAAACTTAAATTTGTTTCTAAACTATTCTATAATAATCCTATTTCATTTTTCTTTCATTACCATTAACCAAATTAGCAGTATATAAAAGAGTGGTTATAACACAGAAGTAGCAAATAGCTTATCATACTTTTCTATAGATTTATAAACCTTACCTGTAATTTCTCTTTTAAGCAAGAGGTTTTCTAATGCAAAAATCCATTATTTCGTTAAACAAACTCTATATAAACAAAACACTATTTCACAGTTGATGGTTGAACAAACTTTCTTAAACTGGGATATATTTTGCACTTAGCTTTGTGCGTATTCGGTTCTTATCAAAATAACCCATCGAAAAGATTGAAAATTTGAATGTTAATCTGACAGGTATAAAATGAATGTTAATCACTCGTTACAAAGTGGGTTTCAAATAACCGGATGTTTTTATCTTAGATAAGATATTAACACAGGAAAAAAGGTTCTTAATAATAATTTAAAATGTGACAACGCAGTGATGTCAAAAACATTATTTGGGCGAAACCGTTTTAGACATTTTAGGCAATTATTTCAGCGAAACAGTTAGAGACATTTTAAAAGATGATTTTAGAAGATGTTTTCGAAAAGGATTTGAGGCTGAAACTCTAGGGTCGTTATAATACACAAGTTTTATTTGAACAGAGTTGTGAAGTCCTATATCCCCAACTCGAAAGGGCTCCAATCCTCCTACCCCAAAGAAAGCTCCAGATCCCCAAAGGTCCTCCCCGGGGCACTAAATAGGATCATCCAGCCCTCATTCAAGTAAACATACAACTAAAATGAACATGATTTTTTCAACTTTATGAAATAATGCTTATTTCACATAAAAAATAAAACCTTTTTTCTACAGATTAATGAAATAGCACTGCCGTTGGATGATGAAACATCAGAATTTACAGGACCAATACTATCACCGCCAATGGAGTTCAGAGACGAACCTATATTAGTTGTAGATAATATGGAATGGCAAGGGGGTTTTCTTAACGATGTTTTTGGGGACATAGCTAGCCTAGATGATTTAACTTGTGATATTGATATGATAGAGGATCCGGACTGGGTAGATAGATTTATGCGTGAACATTTAGGCGATGTTACTAGTGCAAGTGAACCGGGTCCTCGTAAAGAAATTACATCGCAGGACAATACAGGTTGGCTTGATCAATTGTCCCCAAACACCTTGGAATATGTACTAGGGGACCTCTTGCCATCTCCAACCATTGCAGTTGAAAAGACGGGGGGTATTGACAATTCTATGTCACCCCCCGCCCTTCCGCTTAATGATACAGCAGTGCAAATTGTTGGGCCTAATTCTCCCGGGGACATTTTTTACGATAACTATACTATTAATGAATTGGATCCTGTACAAATAGGTGCAGGACATGAAAATAGTGATTAGTCCCCGGAATTACGTGCATTTTATTTGTTAGAGTCTGCTCTAAATCACATGCAAACGTACAGGATAGATTTTAACCCCCCGAGGAACACGTGGTTGACGGGGGCATTATTTTAACAAACCCTGTGAATGTTCCCCATAGCCACAGTTACACACTGAGATTACAAAATGAGAGACAAGGTCAGAAAGGGAGAGATCGAGGGGGGATTAAAGCATCGGTTAATCAAAAAGTTCATTTAAAAAAGGGGACATCTGGGGATATTTTTTATTTTCATTTTTCAACTGGCAACCAGACTTTTTACCCTAGTCTAAACGAAGTTGAGAATAACTTTTTCAGCTGGATAAATAAATTGATATCAACTTTGGACATGTTTAATGAGAGGGGGAGCGGGTCCACCATTTTATACATTGAAAATATGGATCTGAATCTCAATAGATTTAAAAAAAACTTTATTTTAGGGGGAGGAAGGGGTAGTCGACGAATAATATGCCACCCAGATTTGTCGGCCACCAAAGATGTTCAGAGTTTCGAATTTGACACAGGGCTGCAATGCTTCAAATATGCATTTTTAGCAGCAACCCATAAAACATTAAAAAACGAGTCAACAATGAAAAATCTCGACAGCCTTACTCGTAACGGTGGAAAAAATTTCCCTAAAGTAAATTTTGACTGTTTAGTGGGGAAGTATCCGGTGATATTTTAAAAAGCAAATGAAAATCTTGGGTTGGGGGTGGTTGTTCTCCAGTATGACACTGAAATTGTAGATGGGGGAAAAAACAACAAATAAAAAAGGGGTTTTGTATTCAGTTAGGACACTGATGGTGGATAATGTTAAAAATTAGTTTTGGGTTATTTACGAGCCTCCCAAAGATGTAAATTCCTATGGTCATTTTTTCCCCGTTACAGCAATAAGTTGACTCCTATCCCAAAGTGTGAAGAAAGGGGAACGTTTCTATTGCCACATGTGCCTTTCCCCATTTCGAAATGAACAAACATTCTCAGATCACATGAACCATTGCAAAATTCATGGGAATCAAAGAATTGAAATGCCGGCAGAAGGCAAAGATATTTTACAATTTAAAAATTTCCAAAATTCCCTGCTACAAGTTGATAAAGTGTCTTTAGATTGTGAATCAAGACTGGTCGAGGTATCAGACCCATCAAGGCCAAATATAGTCAAGGAACACACACTATTTGCGTGTTCTTACGCGCACGCCCGTCGCGATTCCAACAATAAAATGCATTTGAAAGAGTTTTTTTGGCTCTGGATGAGGAGGGTAGCATGGAAAAGTTATTGGTATCTTTAATAAAAACAGCACACGGCGCAATTTCACGATTGCGTTACACTAACTACCCAATGACATTATCAGATAAGGAGCAACTGGCACTAGAAAAGGGGACGATTTGCTGGGTTTGTAGGGATGTTCTTGCCCCAAAAGACGCGGTCCAGGATCATAATCAACTTATTGATCCCAATTCAACGGGAAAGAGCAACCTTCGAGGATGGGCTCACAAGTCCTGTAACTTAAAAATTAACCCGCAACGTTTTCTTCCGGTTTTTATACATAACGCTAACTACAATCTGAAGTATGTGCTACCAGCATTGGTACATCTTCAAAGAAATGGAACAGTAGATGATGCATGGGTGATAGACAGCTTTTCCTACAAAATCATACCTAAATCATCGGAAAAGGTGCTTGTTTTGGAATTTATGTGGAAATTTGTTGAAGCCGACGTTGAGTACACGAATAAAATTCGCTTTTTAGATTCCTACAGTTTTTTCCCCAAATCATTGAGTGAATTAATTTAGGTACAGAAAAACGATCACGGCTACAATGCTTTCCCCCACCTCAAGCAACGATTTCCAAATGGTTTATATGATTTGTTGACGGTCAAGGGCATAAATACTTATCTCTTCTATTGTTTAATATCAAGATTTGCCGAGGAAACTATTGAACCGATTGAATCGTGTTATGATCGTCTACACGATCGTAGGTTCACCCTCGATGAATACAGTGTTGCTAAGAAAGTTTGGGCAGAGGGAAGGTGTAAAAATGGCTTTGACTATTGCAAGCTGTATTTGTCGAGTGACGTGTTGACTCTGTTTGACATTATGTGTAAAAATACGGACAAAATCTATGAGGAATTTAATCTTGATTTGGGCTATTATTTTTCATCTCTTCATCTAGTGATGGACCTCATCCTAAAAATTAGTGGGGACAAAATTGGGCTAATCACAGACATTGATCAGCATCTGTTCATAGAAAGGTCAATGAGGGGTGGTTTTGTTTTTCACGGGGATCGTATCTTGGAAACTGATCCAACAGGAGAGAAAACGGGGACAAAATCGAATGCAGTTTTCCTCGACTTAAAGTCTCTCGACCCTCAGGCTAGGTCCCATTGCGCGCGACGGTACGGCGATTAGGAACTGCTCATTCACCATCCCAATCTTGAGGCCCCACATCGTGGCGAATTGGTTATGATAACGAAATTAGTTTGATGGTTTTTTTAAATTTAAAGAGGGAGTAAAGATGAATCAAACAATCCAGAATAGAATTTTGTTTTCCCGCGTGCATCGTGACCTGTGACAAAGAAACCATTGATTCATTAAATCTGGTGTCTCTGTGATATTGGTGAATTGTATTGGAAATCAACAAAACAAAAACATTTCGACGACATAATTACAGAATGTAACATATTTGTACATAATGTTGCCTTCAAATGTATTTGCGACAACGGTTTCAACGTCAAAAAGGTTCATAGAGCACTCCAGTTTAGTCAAAAACCCTATTTGAAAACGTTTGTTGACACTTTTATCAAAAAACGTTCTGAAGCGCAGACGAAAGCCGAAAAAGAAAATTATAAGCTCATTTTGAATTCGGCTTTCGGTAAAATGTGTGGGAGTTTTCGCAATAGGAATCGTTGTGACGTTGTGACCGATCCCGAACAATGTGCTCGAATTATTGCCAATCCAAATTACACTTCCTTCACAATCATTGGCCCGGACATGGTACCATTGAATAGGAAAAAAAGACACATTGTCTTGAATAAAAATATTGCTGCAGGCAGTGCGACCTTGGAGATCTCTAAAAAGCTCATGTTGGAATTCTACTACAATGTGGTTTGGGTATAGTTGCCGTAGAAGGGTCAAGTAGAGGTCTGCTACGGGGACACGGATTCTCTACTGTTAAAAGTAAAAACCCCAAATCTAATTGATGATTTGGCGCACGGTTAAATTATCAGCTCACGGATGGACTACACTATTGGGAGTGATCTTTACCCATCGCTTGTTAAACGTCGGGAGCAAAATCATCTTTTTTTTTTTAAATCAGAACCAGGAAGCGACATGATTTCCCGTGGTATGTTTGTAGGTCCAAAGGTGTACTTTATGCAGACACACGACGAGGAAATCCAGAAACGTTGCAATGGAGTACCCATGCGTTGTGTAGATAAGAATTTCGACATGGACATTTATAGGATCGTATTGTTCAAAATACAATTCCACGAGCCAAATTGCTGGCAATTCGTTCTCTCAACTACAGGAACTTTACTGTAAATGTAGAAAAAATTGCCATGAGTATCATTTCTGACAAGGTCTATGTTTGTCAAGACAGTGTGACCACCCTCCCCTTGGTCACTATTTAACTTCAGACCGGGCCGAATGTGTTATCCATAGGGAAAGTCTCGGTTTGAATAAAATCCTGTAAATTATTTCCTAAAACCTTTGGGGGCGGGGGGGGGGGGGGGGCTCGCGGCCTTTGGGGGGGGGGGGGGGCCTCGCGGCCAGGGGGGGGGCCGCCAGCGGGGGGCGCACCGCCACTATCAAAGTACTCTTTTTTTTACTTAGAGCAGATTTTTTTTTTAATGTTTTATTCAAATTAAAAAATGATATTTTTTCATGTGCTTTAATCTAATGTTGTATTTTTTTTCTATAAATAAACAAAAAAAGTATTTATTTAAGTGTTTTTCTCTGTGTGCCTATGTAAATGTTGTATTTTTTTTAAATAAATTTAAAAAAAAGTGTATTTTTTCATGTTTAATGTGCTTTTTTCAATGTATTTTTTCTTTTTTTATGCATATAATAAAAGAAAATATGATTCTTTGATAGTCTTCTTCTTCTTATTATTATTCTTTAACAGAGTAATAGTAGTAGTAGGGAAATTATTTAGTCATTAGATAGTTATGGTCTACAGTTAGTTGTCCAGGTGAACTGTTGAAAGGAACATGTATCAATTTGAAACACCATTCAGATCGTTTCTGTGTTAACCGTCAATGTCGGGCAAAACAACACTCTTAACTAAAATGATTAAAAATTGCGATAAAATGTTTGTTGAAAAACCGAACAAAACCTACTAGTGTTAAAGTATTTGGCAGTAGTCATATGATAATATAAAAGCACTTGCTGTCACCGAAGGTTTGGTGCTGATAAAGTTAATACAGGGATTTGATGTTTTGAGTATTATTGAACAAAACTCGTGGTTCATCATTGACAATCTTGCTAAATCTATCGAACAATGGTCCCAGGAAATGCTGCAATTATTCACTGTTCGCTCTCATCATCAACAGATTTCCGTTACACTGGTTCTACACAATCTCTTTCATCAGAGCAAATGTATGCGAACACTTGCATGGAACTGTACCTACTATATCATCTACAGAGTTGTTCATGATTCTAGTTCGCTAATAACCCTCAATAAACCAATCTATCCAGGTGCCCATAAATTTCTGCTCTCGGCATACAATCAGGCAACTAATAAACCCCACGGTAATATCCTATTGGATCTTAATCAAAATACACACGAGGATCTGCGTGTAGTCACAGGTATTTTCGACAATGAAATTACAGTATATCTCCTTGTGAACACTAAAACGACCTATTAGTCGCTATCATGACCCTGAAGAAACTAGATGGAAATAGGCATATGTTTTCTGTTCTAATTACTTCAAAATCTCCGCTTAGGAAAGCCATAGTCAAACTCGGTTTTGACAATAATTTCATTAACCTAATATATGAACTTTGTTTAAATTTTACTGAGGGTCATTTTCAACTGCCAGAAGTAATTAAGCAACAGGTAAACCAACATCGTTCCATTGTACGTACTTTGGCCTTTAAAAACAAACTAGATAATTTTAAAAAGAAACGTCTTCTTCTGACGGACAGAAGTCTCTTCGAAATTTTGCTGGAAATGATTGCAAGCTCGTAAACAGCTCACACTAGAGAATTGATAAATCCTTTAAGCTATCACCAATAAAGCTCGCCCCTTCAGTTGAGGACCCCAATAAAGGCAAGCTGAGTAAATTTATCTACAACGAATATATTGAGGATGATAAAAAACTGCTTTTACGTCAAGATAAACTTCGCCGAGTGGACAAACCTAAGTCCTATTGATCGAAGCTCTCTGCTGCTGCTACTGCTGGTAATGATACAAAAAAGAATCATCTTCTCAAGAGTCTGCTGCTGCTGCTAGAACACAATTAAAGAAGGAGGAATTAGATTCAATTGTATTGAAAATTGGAAATTTAATGCCCCACTTATATCCTGAACAAAGTAAACGACTCCTAACCTATCTCATGGAAAGTGGTCAAAATCATATTAAAGTTAAGAGCCATGGGAAAGGTATTATAATTTAATGCAAGACTTATAATCTACTAGAGTTAATCTATGGCATTGTTACAGATCGTAAAGGACTTTTATCATTCAAAACTCATCTGTACAAATTTCCTAATGCAATAATCTTCCCCAACAGTCCAATTGACAATAGAAAAATTCTAAAAAAATTAAATGAACTTATATCATCATCCTTAACAAAAAAATTGAAACTATTAAAATATAAACATGAAGAAGAAGAAGATTTGTAATCAATTTTGGAAAAAACCAGCATACAGGTAGTAGCTACACAAAAGAGAAGGTATAATGAGTCATTATTACCACCACTACCAGCAGCCAGTATAAAAAAGGTTAGCGGACGTAAGACAATGTGTTTACATTGAAAATGGTTGCAATTCTAATAGCTAATTATGAAAAAATTGGCGAGGTAGCGAGTCGAATTTCCCCAGCCACTCTTTCCAAAGTCACTGGTGTTCACACTAAAAGTTCACAAGACTATCTACAAAATGAATCAAGTTACACTCTGCATAGAAATCATAGACATCGTGCCAATCAATATCGAAAAACAAAAGCCTTTTACCCATTGCATATAATGCAAGCAGATCTCCTGACTCTAGATGAGATTCAACGACATCACAATACACCGTACAAGTGCATTCTACTTGCAATCAGTGTTTTTAGTCGCTATGCATATGCAATTCTATTGCAATCAAAGAGAGGCGTTGAAGTTTATCATGCCATTGAAAGTATTCTCCAACATGATTCATATAAAAAAATTCACACTGATCGAGGTAGGGAATTTGTTAATCCCCATGTTGCAAAAGTACTGGCGAAAAATATTATAGTGGTCCATCATAGTCAGAGTCATATAAAAGCTACACTGGCCGATCGATTGATAAGAACTATTTGACTTTTAATTACAAGATACTTTACATTAAAAAATACACCGACCTTTATTCATGATTTTGATAAAATCATGTTGATTTATTATCAGAGACCTCATCAATCATTGTTCAACTCTACACCAACGGAAGTTCATCATTCTGATCATGATACAATTGACACCTTTCTTAAACAGTATTCCAATGAATCAATTGTCAAGAAGAAAAATAAATTCAATGTTGGTGATACTGTTCGAATTAATAGAAAAACTAATGTTTTTGAAAAGGGGAATTACTTGTGGTCCCCCGAACTTTTTAAAGCGGCAAAAATCCTAGACACTAAGCCCATAACTTATCGTATGCTTGATACTAAGGATGATAAGATTCTCGGTGGCTTTTATGACTATGAATTGCAAAAAATTAAAAATGCTAGTGAAATCTATCAAATTGAAAAGATATTAAAGACACGTACTCGCAGGGGTAAGAAACTGTTACTTGTTCGGTGGCTAGGATACAACTCTGATTTTGATTCTTGGATCGGTGTTGAAGATATTGACAATGCCCAATCATTTCTATGTAACTTTCATTTCCATCGTTTCCGATCCTCTCTACAATGAATTGAATGGAACGAGTGATGTTTGAACAAAAATCTCTCCCGCCATCAAATTTGACAGTGCGTATGAAGTGGCTCATGTCGACTGTATTCTGAAAAATACGTAAAACATCCTGAGAAAGGATTGTGAATATGAAATAGAAATTAAACCCCTTGATTGGCCACTCATTAGGAATCAACATGATGATCGGCTGCTCGTTAGCGATCGAGAAAAAATTGAAAAGGTCAATTCATTTGATTATACATACGTTGTATTACCCTACGAGGAACTCGCCTGTGTGAATGATTTATGTTGTTGTATTAATAAAATAATTTCCGATCGTAAGAGAGGAGATTTTTATTTCAACAATTCAAAAGAGAAGGCCAAGATCTAGTTTAGTTCTCCTATTGCCAATGAAAAGTTAATTCTCAATGATAACCTAAAGGATATTCTTGGCTATAAGCTCAATATAATCAACGGTAAAAGTGCCGGAAATACTAATTTCATTTTTGCTGACTATCCGCCTGCCTTCTCCAAGGACACCTGTATATTTCTCTACGCTTCATTTGTGGAAACATCACGGGTTGGTAATTCAAATGTTCCCCTCCTACGAGTTCTTGAACGAAAAACCAATCAAGAACATATTCATCACTACAATATAAAGCATCTTCAGTATGTTCCTGTAAACACTTCATATTTGGAACTCTGTCAGTTAACACTAAGAAGTGAATTGGGTGATCCTCTAGCAATAACCAAAGGCCTAGCATTGATTACATGTCATTTTCAAACCATTCTCGACAACAGCACAATCACCTAGAATGAACAATAGAAGAATTCGATTTGTCTGTCCTGATATTGATTGCTATCTTGGTGCTATGAGTCCACGTCAAATAGGCAATGGATTGGACTACTACAAGGGTCGTACTACAATGTCTCGCTATGGTCTTGGTAGCTGGTTTGCTAGGCTATTTCGTTCTGCACTGCACCTTGCCAAAAAATATCTCGCACCTGCTGCATCGAATTTTACTGCCTCCACACT
This sequence comes from Artemia sp. Qi Xiang Cuo, assembly GCF_049724085.1. Lineage (NCBI taxonomy): Eukaryota > Metazoa > Arthropoda > Branchiopoda > Anostraca > Artemiidae > Artemia > Artemia sp. Qi Xiang Cuo. The sequence goes on from NC_142806.1 coordinate 30,254,649, forward strand.
AAAAATTTGGGGTTCGGGCATGAATTTCAAGGAGATTGTTAAGGAGAATATTAGATCTTCAGCAAGACCCGTTGGTGAGCAACTAAAATCTCGACAAAACCGGGAAGGATTGAAAAGGATGCGTTCGCGTCATTGACACATCAGTCTCCACGCAGGCAGGAAGCAAAAGACATCAACAAAGACATTGAGGAATAAAATAACGAAGGCTAATAAGCAGAAGAAGAAAAAGAAAAGATTGTTGGATCAAAGACAAATTTCTTCTCTTAAGATGACTTATCTCCCCCACAAGGAATCATATCGATCAATCACTTCCTCATTAAATCTATTCAATGCTGAAAATGTTGATGTCAGTGTCAAGTATGGTTATTATGAACAATTACATCCCCGACAACCCCTCTCGGAAAATATACACTTTCAAATATTTTCCAATGAAGACTATTTCATTGATTTGTCATCAACATTTATTGATTTAAATGTTGTAGTGAAGAAAAAGTCAGATAATACAACTCCAAATGCTGGCGATGGTCTCTCCTATGAAAACTGTATTCTACACAACCTATTCAAACAAATTAAAGTATTTATTAATGGAACATTGGTGAGCACTAGCAATAATTTATCAAACTATGCAAGCTACATACAATTTATGATTATGACGCCAAAGGCGTATAAGGAATTGAGAGGACAATCATTGGGCTATAAATATCGATCAGGTGTTGAGACTGACGGTGAGCTGACTATTGCAGTGACGAAGGAGTATCATATGGTTGGAAAATTACATAAGGAGATATTCAATATATCCGAATGGTTACCCCCCAACATCAAGATTGATATAAAGTTACTGATGGCACCATCGAATTTCATTTTGAGAAAAACACTTCCTGCAGCACCCGATGCAAATGTCATTATCACATCGGCAATTCTCCACGTCCGAAAACAACAGGTTATGAGCTCTGTTGCTATGGCAGTGGAAAAGCTAAGAGCCAATGGTAACAACATTAAACTTCTTGTCCCCCATATAATCACCAACCAACGTCACATTGCCACCGGCTCTCCTAGCTACAGCGATTCATCATTTATAAATGGAGAAATTCCATCAAAATTGGCTTTGGCCTTTTTAAAGAGTGGTAGTGCCGTTGGATCCTGGACTGAATCCCCCCATGATTTTAATTTTTTCGGTCTATCTAGCCTTGTGTGCAAAGTGAATGGTATTCCACTGTACACTCTATCATTTGACAAAAAATCCTATCTAACTCTGTACGAGTTGACCATGCAATCCCTAGATCATGACTCCCAACTATTTGAAAATGGAATAACCGATTCAATGTTTTCAAAAAATCATGGGGTAATTGTTTTGGACTTGTCAGGGACTCAGGATATGAGCATAGTACGTACGGGGAATGTACGTTTAGAGTGTACATTTGCCGATGTTCTGACTGAGAGTATTACGCTAATATCACTGAGTCAATTTGAAACCTATTGGAAAATCACACCCGACGGCAGTGTTCTACTAGACCTAGCACCATGAACACAAACCAAATAATCGATGTATTTAGTATGGATCCATACATGTTCCAGTACAAGTCCTATTGCATACCTTCGGACTTCATTGAAAAAATTCTAAGTATTAACAATACTTTAATCATTGTGAATAGCAGTCCATCGACTTTGAAGATCGGCCATTGGCTATGCATCTTTCAAACAGCGAAGAATATTGAATTTTTTGATCCTCTTGGCCTATCGTATAAATTCTACACGCCATACATCAGCAACTTTATTGAAAGCAATGGGAAAACTATTATTCAAAATCAACGAAGAGTACAGGATTTAAAGACTATGACATGTAGCTTTCATGCACTACTCTTTTTCATGTTCAGATGTCGTGGCTACACCTACAAGCAGTTTCTCAACATCTACGTTGACTTACCTCGATTTAGCGACTTTCTAGCAGAGAATATACCTACAAGCGTATTAAATATTGATTTTAGTGCCCTAATAATAAAATGTTCTAAAAAAGTACGTCAAATTTTTTAGTAGTAAAAAAAAATTTATATACATGTTAAAACGACTTTTCTATTCTTTATATTTTATCCACTACTAGGTATTTATCGACAACAACTAGTGCAGGTAGATTATCTGAATTCACAGTGTACTGATCCTGATGTAATGCAATGTCAGGGTCACATTTTCTACAGTAGAGTGTAACTTCACTCTTGTTATATCTCTTTAAATAGTCAATGATGCTATTCTCATTCATTCTATAGAATTCACATGTTTCAATTTGCTTATTTGAAGCAATTTCACAAACAGTGTCTTCAAGTGTCGAATCACACTCCGTCAAAGCCAAATAAAAATCAGTGGGCTTATAATCATAACACCCATTGTCTCCAGAACAATGAAGTAGAAGCCATATTCTTTTGTTGTTCCAACAGTTAAATTGATGACCCGGTTTCTCCACCCAGAACAATGAAGAACCATTCTGAAACCAATCTTGTAGCAATAAGCTAAATTCACGGTTAGAATTCTTTCCAATAATACCGAGATATGTATTGTCCCACTGATTACATTTATCATAGTGGCAATTGGAGCATAGGTGTCCTCTAGGATGAGAGTCACACACCTCTTCAAGATAGGAATTACAACCTCTAATTTGTACAGCATATCCTCTATACAATTTACACGGGTTGCATAATCTACACTTTTCATCATACTCATCAATCAATATGCAATTCTCACATGATGACCAGCTGCCCAGTGTGTACATAAATAACGGACATGTTTGGAACATTTTGTCATGTGTTAACACTCTCACTGCCACAATTAAAATGAGATAGCAACATCAAAAATTGTCGGGGAGTAAGAGAGAGAGAGGAGTAAATTAATCTTGAGCATCATCTTTATTATGAAAAAAAGTCCAAAATTTCTAAAATAGTGTTTAAAAGCATATCCACAACATCATTTTGCCATGTCGTGATCAATATATCAATAAATTGTGTAAATGCATTTGGCCCACGACGCAGAAGCTTCATACAGTAGTCTAATGGTGGAGAATCATTTTTCTTTATATCAAAAAACAGTCCTCAATAAAATATCTTCCGTTGAATAGACAACTCTAGAAAATCGTCATCTAGAACCAAATATTTGTCAATAAGAACTAGATTTCCAATGACTCACTCTTTCTCAAATCTATCCATTGTTTAGAGTCCTAACTATGTCAAAACCAACTTCAGACTAACCAGAATTTTTTTCTACTCTAAAAAATATACGTTAGTCTACTATGGAAAGAAAAAAAAAATACCATTGATTTAGAAACAATTCTATTGAACATAATTACAATAATAATCACTGATGCATTTTGTTCTCATCAATTTATTTTGATAAGACATCTAATACTGACCGAAGTTTATTTATATGGAGAATATTCACTTTTCCAGAAAAACATAGCTGCTCCTCCTGTTTAAATTTTCTTAATGATATAATGTATCTTGCGTACATAATGTCCCATTCAAGATATAGTCTACAACTAGTGGTTATTTCCACAGCTACATTGGGTACTCGTATATCGTTGCTGCTGTTCTCAACTCCATCATTAATCTCCAATAATGTGAATGCACTACTAATTTTTCTCTACTAATATCTTCTAAAATAAATTATTCTCTTTGAATTTAAGTCTCTTACTAATATGAGTTGTAAAAAAAACTATTCCTATTATTTAAATCCCGATCACCAATCAAGCTATACTTAGTCTCTTTGAAAAGGTTTATATGCTCTATAGAAATTATTACCTATATGTCTCGTAGAAGTATAAGGCCATGTGAGAGGATACTCACTCTCTTTGAAAAGGTGTAGAGCTTCTATAGAATAACGTAAAAATTGCTATATGTCTGGGCAAATAACATGGAGATTGCTATAGGGCCGGTAGAAGTATAACCTTGATTACTACTAGTAACATTAACGAAAATACATAAAAAATATGATGAGTCAAAACTTAGTTAAAAAGTCAAAAAGAAAAAAATAAATAGATAACAATAAAATTAATAACTCGTTTTCCTGGCTATTTTATAACTCAACAAAACTCGGAACAAAACTCTTCCGATATCTTTCATGTTTAGCGGGGATGGGAGTCAGTTTGGGGACTTTTTGGGATTTTATACGGGATGGTCTGTTGCGGGCGGGAAGGTAGGGTTCGGGGATGATGGAACATAATCGAGGAGCAGACAGGGTCTTTTACCGAAACGAAGGCACGGTAGGTTCCTTCTCTCGGCCAACGTGGTGAGCTTGATCTTACCTAGTAGATAATGATATGGAACCTTCGGTTCCCCATTTATGATTCTAAGGGCTCGTTTTTGGATATTTTCAATCATATAGATATGCTCTGAAGAAAAATCGAAATGCCACACTGGACGAACAAACTCGAGTATTGCCTCAATAAAAGAACAATAAAGTTGGAGAAGATCCTTAGGAGGGACAAGAAAATTTTAGCAAAAGTCTTAGAAGGGAAACTGAAGGGGAAGCTTGTTTTAGGATATTTTGAACATAGACATATATTTCGAACATGGGCATAGTATAATTTATAGCCGTTTATAACTTTTAATGAAAACACCGTTTTCAGAGGATGTAAAAACAAAGATGCATCAATCTTTGTATAGAATCAATGTATAGAAGGCCGGTTAGAGTGTTTGCGAGGTCTGCTTTCTCTGCTCGTCATATTCTTCCGGTGTTGTGGTCTCAAACTCCATCTTCTATTAGGGATATTGCTGAAAAGTCTGGCTTCCGTGAGCAGTTGAGGCACCATTGCCTGCAGGTTCATGAATTCTATTTTTTTTTTTTTCTCTCAAGTAGTTCTATATGTTTAATATGTTCTACATTTTTTATTTTTTTTTGTTTTGTTGTGAAATAGGAACCCGAATGTACTGATGTAAGTGGATGTAAGTTTTTTTGGGAGTGGCAATAAAAGCCCAGGTTACTGGGCTTCATACTTTTTTGTTGATTTTTTTGTGAATAAATTACATCTCCATTGAAAAAAAAATCGAGAAAAGATACGCTCCTTCATCTTCTTTTGCTTGGCTTACTACATAGCATGCTTCAATTTAGAATAGTCCCATATTTACTAGAACATACAGTCACCGTAACTACGCTCTACTTCCGTGACTTACAAAAGATGTAGTTAATAATGCAAATTGTTCGCCAAGTCCTTGGAAATCATCTCAAAGATCAATAATTACTTTTAGTTGTTGTACTGGTAGTTTCTATAGTTACTTTAATAAATACTATTTTGGTTAATCGAAGCTTTGGTAGACGGCACAATAGAGCTTAGACATTCATTTCTATTCCATCTTTCCCTACGTGGATCAGTTTGCGCCAATTTTTACTTTTTTTTTTTTTTTTTTTTTTTGGTGGTGGTTTTATTGGTTTTTAGTTTATATTGCTTTTTTTTTATCCTGTTCTTCTTGTGTTTCTTTCGTGCTGAAGGCGCCTTGTTTGGATACAGGCGAAATATCCCCGTTGTTTTGCATTTGCGTTTTCTTTTCTTTCCACTGGCCACAGTCTCGTTTGTTTTTTTTGTGTTTTTTTTAGATTTTTCTCTTTGTTGGTTTTAGTAAATAACACATATTATATATAACAGAGAAGAATTTAATCTTTTATTTCTAATGGTTTCACATACTTCCTAGCATTTCAGATCTTCGCCTCCATATAGATATTAAAAATTGTCATAAGAGAATAACAAATTATACAAGAGAAGAAAAACCATGTGTAATTAAAAATAAAGGATTTTCTTAATTCAAAATAAACCGACGAAAATAGAGGCCAAATTTATCATGGTAACGAGATTGCTACTTTCTCGAACAGGTACGAAGAAAAAGTGGTTGATCTTGCCAAATGTGAATTTGGCAAAGGAATTGTTTCTAAAGATTCGCTCAGGCACATTTTTGAAAACTTACTATCCGTTTTTACTCAATGATTTATTTTGTATAAATTGTATTTTCTTTTTAAACTTAAAATCAAAATGTTCAAATATTTTAAAGCGCAAAAAATTAGTTTTGAGCAATTATACAACTTTCATCGAGAAGACTTGAAGTTTGAAGCATATAAATATTTCTCAAGGACAGAAAAATTGATGTGAAAAACTTATCATCAATAATTCAATACCAACTAGTATATTTCCAGAAGAAAAACACATGCAAATACAGCCCACAAATCAATATTAAAAGATGAAAAAGTTCGTAATATATGCGCACAAACAGAATCTGCAAAATTCCTGACAATATTTCCCCCGTGATTTTTCACTTTCTCTTTGAATGAATCTTTTCCAAATTATTTGTTACATTTGACCGGGTCTAATCAGCATCATTTTGAACGTGTTTAGAATATTAAGCAATTTCGCCCTTGATGCCACTTGGTGCGACACTTGTAGTTTTTTGTTTTTTTTCGAGTATTCGCTTACAGAATTGTATAATCAGCAAAAAAAACAACAACAAATAATAAAAGGAGACAGCTAACCAAGGTCTAGACAAAAAGTTTCGCCTTTTATTTTTTAAATGAAGAAAAGTGACTTCTCTACCTAAAAAATTCGCTGTTCTCTGTTAACGAGATTTTCAGAAATAGAACAGTTGTTCAAATTAGAGCCCAGAAAGGTATTCTTTTTTAATTCCGACCTCCGCTAATTCCTTCTCATGAATCTGAACGAGACTTTCATGAATGAATCAAAACTAGAACCTGGCAAGGCATTTTCATGGTCATAAATGTCACTCCTTTGCTAAAGGCTTGACAAATTCTGTAACAATAGGTCGTATCTTAAGAAAGATTCAATTCGGACTAAACCCGGCTCAAGACCTGGGGACCAGATTGCCTAAGCTGATGTATATGGTTCAAAACAATTAGACTTTAAGCCAAATCTGTTTTTTTTTTGTCTTCATAGAATCTTTTAAATCTCAAAAATATATCTTTCTTTAATTTCTAATTAACAAACAGTTGCTGTTCTGCATTTGTATCGTTTACGATTGGGGAGGAGAAATGGTGGGAAGTCGTCAAAACAGCAAGAAGCGGGCAAGTTTATACACAAATAGAAGGATAATAGTTATATCAATAATTTATACTTGGGGTCAAATTTTGTTGGTCAATTTGCAGGACTTTGACAGCTTACTGTACCTATTAATCACTTAACCAACTAATCATTGTGGGTTGGCATCCTGGTACAGTAAGAATTTCGGCCATATTAATGTTGCTTTGCTTCAGGGAATAGAAATGTCTTTGCCCATTGCAATAAATGAATACTGAAGTTACTGTTTATGCATCTAGTTTAATGTAGAGGCTATTGACACAGTTATACAATAAAGGAATCATGCAAAAAGTAAATTTGTGTACTGATAATATAGTTAATTTCTACCTTTGAGCCCACTGTTAGCACTCTTCTATTTAAGTGCAGAAATAGAATAAAACGACCTAATGAGGTATTATTTAAACTTAAACAAAATTTAGCTTTAATAGGCACGTACAAAGCGAAAAGGCGGAGGTGTTAAGGCACATACCGGACAATATACGTGTTTCACGATTTTCCCCATTTACTTTTGTAGCTTAATACATTTAAATTAAACTCATTGTAAGCTTATTTTTTTAATTTTTTCTAGTTTTGCTGGGAAGCCCTGTGGAGCCAGTGGCATGTGTGATTTTTAATTCCTACTTCACCCACATTCAATTCTAGTTCGTATATTGACATTTTTTTCCTTCATGGCTTCGATACTCAGCTAAAATTCGAAGAAAAAGATATTGACTTATTGGTTACGCTGTCTATCATGCAAACATGTATCAACAAGCTAAAAAACACACATAAAGAGTTCGATACTAAATATGATCCCACCCATACTTTGACAGGGATCTTTTCATCAAATATCTACCATTGCTATTTCAGAGTATTTCCAATACTTGTAGTCCTTGACAGCTTCGGTATTGGATTTGTACACCCTATTCTAAAAGAGTGTAAACCAGCTTACCGATGTTAAGGGCAGTAAAATTACACCCAGGCACACTTCCCCGGATGACCCACTTGGGATTGAAAAGCATTCTGGACGGGAACATGTGCACAACATCATTTGGAATTTGCTTGTCGATGCGATCTTCTCATCCTAGGAGCATTCGCTGTCAGTAGTCATTGATTCTGGCACCAGTAGAAGAATTCTGAGCTAGGCCAACGAATGCTGCCGTCCTCGTTCCTTCTCCTTCAAACTCTCGTCCTTCTAAAGAAATGCTCTATGTCAAAAAAGGTGTGTATGAAAGGTTGGACATTGCTGTTCAACAACGTTATCATCAAATCACAGCGAGCAATTAAGCTTTTTGGTGCTTTTTTTGAAGAATTAAACTTTTCGATCCTAAACTTTGCGCGCGATATCCTCCATGCATGCCACTCAATATCTATACTTCAGCAGAACTATGTATCACGTGTAGAGCCGTATAATGTGATTAATAGAATTTCATTAAATGTATATGAGAATTTAATGAACCTGAATCTAAGCATCGAAGTTCTTCTTCTCACAACGGTTCAAAGAATAAGTTACCTTGTAACCTCACTGTCAACATAAGTGGTAGCAGCCCTAATTAAGCCTTGCGATGCATCCATGTACCTGGGTATTGCTATTACGTTCACCCATGTCGAAGGACAAGCGATTACCCTTGATTCACCACTTCCAGCTTTATAATGTTGTCACAGCCCGTCAAATGTTCGCTCTGACTTTCTTCATTCAGGTTTCCCTTCATTCATTTTCTATTTTTTTGGTGAGTTTCATGTAAAGTGCGATTATTTTTCCGGCCTATTGACTTTCTTTTACATTCTATTACAAATCCCTCATTAGTTTCACTTTTTCTACTCCAGCAAATTTATGTACTTCTACTCACATCGATTCCTTAACAGCCCCCGGATTCTTAGTAATTTATTTTAATCATTTTAATCCAGTGTTTCCCGAAGGGTTTCTCGCAGCACCATCCCACCGTTATCCACAATGTCTCATACACACATTCACCAACATTTGCCTTGGTTATATAATCTTGAAAACATATAGACACAATAAAAATAATCGGTTTCTTTTGTTTAATTTTTTCGATGAAAAATTTTACCTGGGGCGAATTCGAAATATTTTTGCCCCTATTTCTATAGCATAGATACAGAAGATCAGGCGCGTCGTTTGGGAGGGGCAAGGGGGGAGTTAACCCCCCCCCCAATAATGTGGAGAAAAAATTATTATATATCCCATGCCCCTTGACTATCCGGATATCGACCCCTCTTGCCCCTCCCCCAAGAAAAATGTTGGAGATTCGCCCCTGCAGAAGATATGAAAAAGAAATGGATCGCTCTAGTTTCACTACCTTTATGCAAACTTACTTACCCGTGTTTCATCTCTTGTCAGAAGGAAAGACATATAGTGGAGGAAAGATACGGGAAAAAATGGTCAAACCTCTGGGAAATTGCAACAGAATTTTTTTTTTACACCAAAATGTTCATAAAAATCAGATTAATCACACAAAAAAAATCTCCCCAAATCCCCCTGCACAAGTATCCCAAATTCGCCCTTGAAGGGGGAAAATGAGGGGGGAAATCGATTTTTGGGGTTATTAATATTTTGCAGTTTGAATAGTTGTTTTCTATCAAACCAAGCATGCTGAATCCAAATATGAATTCAGATTTTAGTTTTTCAGTACTTTAATGCCCATTTCTACCCATAAAGGGCGGAGGGTGGCGGGGTAAAACTTGAAATTATGAGGCTGCTGGATTATTTGGTCGTTTCCTATTAAATCAATGGCGGCGTAATTCCAAAATGAAGTTAAAAACTTGATTTTACGTGGTCAAGTACCTCATCTTACCTAAAACGGCTGTGAAAGTTGACCAACATGAACTAGTTATTTTAATCACTTATCAGTTGATTCACCATTTCCTATCAAGCTAGGGATGGTGCCTTAGAATACGAGTCTCGAACAGTTTAATTTCAAACCAGTATTCCAGAATACCCTTCCACTCCCCTCAGTTTGCGGTTTCCATTCCTTAGTGTCATTCTTTATAGTCAGTGGAGACATCTACCATAGTACTTGATAGAAGACTGGCGTGTTCGAGGCTATACACAATGTTTGTGCCGTTTTTTTTTTTACTTCCGCAAAAAAAAGACAAAAGAATAAACAAGGATCTGGGATATTTAACTTACATAATGCACGATATCGACTTCTGCTCTTCGTACTCAGAGGCCAACAGATTCGAGATATGTGGAGCAGTAAATCAAACGTAGTTGGAAGAGTCCAAAGAGAAAGCACAGTTTTTTCAGTATGTAGGAGACAGCGTCAATTATGATATTGCTACTATCGACAGCCTGAAAACTTTTCATAGAATGGGTCTTATTGAAGTGTCTACACCTGAGTTTCCGGCAACGGAGCTTTCAGTGCCAAGAAAAGAAGTAAGTGGAGATGAGATGAAGTCAATCGGCACCATGCCATTCTACACTTACCAAAAACCCACCAAGTCGCAACCAAGGACTTTTGTTTGCTTGACAAAAAATGGTGACACTTATGACAATGAATGGAGGTTGAAACGCTCTGGCGCATCCCTGGCTTTTTCAAAAGCTCATACATGAGCTAGTCGGCCTTTATATGGTCAATACACCAAAAGCTACCTCATCTGGGAAAATCGAATATTCGTTTTTTGCCAAGGATTAACCACAACCCAAGCGATATCTCCGGGTGTTTATTCTATACTTGTATATGTTAACGAGAGCTCTAGTTAAGCTAGAAAAAACTCTAGTTATTACCTTTGACCAACCATTTTACTGGAAGGAGAAGTGTATGCTGGATTCTGAGCCTGCCACAAGTACTTTAAGAAGTGCTATTGTTATCCCGGGTGGATTTTACACTCGCATGAGTTTCCTAGGGGCCATTGGCTTCCTTATGGCTGACTCGGGACCTTTGGAAATCCTAAGTCAAGTATATGCGCCTAACACTTGGCGTAGTATGTTACAAGACAAAGCTGACTCCCGTGCAGTGAGAGGCCATGGTCTGTCGGAGGTAGCCCTTTATGCGAACCTTTTATCATCAGAACTGGGTAACAGAGCGTTTGACGGCAATGACATACTACCAGAGCAAAACGGCGTACGAGTCTCTCCTTGAAGGAGATGACATCGACAAAGTGCAGGTGTCGGAAGCAGCAGAGCTTATCTATGAAATAGTTCAAAGTGCAAAAGAACGATTATCCGAGTCCAGAACTGCCCGTGTTTGGTTTCACTATATGGACCTACTTGGAATCCTGAGAAAGAACCTGAGAGGTGAACGAAGTGGCAACCTTGAGCTTTATCTACAGTCGTTGTTGGAATTGCTTCCTTACTTTGCTGCTTCCGGCCACAAAATTTAAACGAAGTCTATATGGCTGTTCGTGCAGTCGATGCTTCAGTTGAGGAAAAAAAATCCAGGGCAGTACAGAACGTTCAGGAATACCTGTTCATCCGAAGAACTGACAACTACTGGGCAGCACTTTCTCCTGATTTGGTGATCGAACAGACGTTAATGAGAAGTATGAAAACGAGTTGAGGTTTGACGAGAAACAGAGGCATGACTGAATTACAGCAGACAATTTGGACATCTGCTATGCCTACTTTGGCTCTAGTTAACGAACGCATGCAGAAACTGACTGGCCTCGCGGAGTTGACTATTGAAAATCACGCAGAAGTGATATCTTCGAGGAGAGCTAGAGACATGGCGGACATAGAACAGATAGTTCGACACATTGAGCCCCTAGAACCCTCCAGGCAGGAATCACAGCTGTTGAAAGTTTGTTATTGGTGTCCGCGCTTCATCATCTGTAAACGCAGACGATGCCAAATCAGGGAGAAACGATTCTGAAGGATATGGAAGCGAAAGACATTGACAAATATGTTTTCAGGAGAAAGGAGAAAGCTGTAAATATGGCTGAGAAGTCATCTGTGGTGATAAATAGCGAGAGGGTAATGGTCGACCCTGCTCTAATCTTTCAACGCCTGGCTGCAGTGGCTAGCAACAGTGGTTCTGACTTGAATGAGGTTCTGTCGTTCGAGCTCTGTACTTTTCCACCATCGCTCTTTAGTTCGTTCGAGGTGATGAGGACAGCCGACAAAGCCTCTCAAACAAATGCACTGATGAAAACCGAGGGACTTAAAGGTCGAATGACACTGCCATCCTCCCAGAGAGTTTTGGACAGTGAATGGCTAGTCCATAAAATCCCGTGGACTGCCGTATCCACATATTCTGAGGTGGCAGGATCTTACGCAGATTATGTCACAAGACATTTCGGCCAGGCAGCGGTAGTTTTTTACTCTTACACTGATATACCGACGACGAAAAATTGCACACAGCTGAAGAGAACCAAAGGTTTGTCGTGTGCAACGATTAAATTCTCTCCTAACATGAAGATCGTCAAAAGTAAGGAGGAATTTCTGAGAAATCCCAAAAATAAACAACGCTTCATCGACCTACTTACTGAGAGGCTGGCGAACTCAGGATGCAAAGTTCAACATGCTCAGGATGATGCCGATGTCTTAGTTGTACAAACTTCAGTCAGTTGCGCTGAAACTTCATCGACCACTTTTATTGGGAATGATACCAACCTATTAGTCCTTATGCTGTACCATGCCAAGCTTGATGCATGTGATATCTTTATACAGACAGAAACTCATGGAAATAGTGGATGAGTGTACGACATAAAAAGGATCAAGAACAAACTAGGAACCGAAGCAGCAGAAAATATACTCGTTTGCCAAGCAATGTCTGGCTGCGATTCAACATTTAGACTTCACGGCGTAGGGAAACCAGCAGTGGTTTCCTTGACACTTAAAGATGGGATTTTTCAGGATGCCTGCAAGATTTCCATGACACCAAGATCCAACCACCAGGAGATTCTCGAAGCTGGAGAGAAGGCTTTGCTCCGCATATGCAAAGGGAAAAGTAATGAGAAGACCCTGAAGGATGTCCTGGTGCGGCCATTTACTATGCGGGTGGTAAGTGCAAATGCTTTTGTTCGAGCAAGAATGGCTTCCACCGACTTTGGCTGTCGCAAAGTATCCCTTTTGCAGGTGCTATTTTCCAATAATGAAGTGGCAAGACACGTCAAACTCGCTAAAGCCCGAATAGTGGGGTTGGCGCCTCTCTTCGTCACGGAATATGTATCTTCCCATTATGACAGATGCTTCACCAGCACCGGAGAGCATACTGAAGATGGTGCGGTGCCAGCGCACCAGCGGGTGCGAGTCGCTCAGATGCAGCTGCCGTCGGAACGGTTTGCCCTGCAGCTTTGCCTGAGAGAAATGTAAAGGGGCGTTATGCACTAACGCTGCAGCAAGACAAGATGAGGACGATAACTAAAATGAACAGGAAGAAGAAGTTGCTTTAGGTTGTGTTTTAAAATCAACATTTTCTTGTGATTAATTTACCTGAGTTCTAAACGTTTTTTTCTTATAACCGAGTGATCTGAAGCTTTGATCTCGATTAAAGAAGTGCTTTTTCAAGATATTATACTTAGCAACCCCTCATATTACAGGCCCCTTAAAGGTGGAAATGAGGTAAATAGTAAAAAAAATACTTTTTGACCTCATTTTTGGCAATACGATACTTTATTTGATATAAAATGATCCTTTAGCCGCAAGAATCCGGCAAATTATGATCTGCGTACTTTACCCCCCCCCCCCCGTTTCATGAAGGTGAAAATTGATACTGGGGTACGGAAAACGTGATTTCTGACGTCGGATTCAGATTCTTCATGCTTGATTTGATAGAAAACGCCCACTTAAACCCAAACATACGTCCAAATAGAAATCCTGGTTTCCCCCCTTATTTTCCCCCTTCAAGGGGGATTTCGGGTAATTGTGCAATGCGGATTCGGGGGGATTTTTTTGTGTGATTAAGCTGATTTTTTTGAACATTTTGGTGTGAAAAAAAATTCTGTTGCAATTTCCCCGAGGTCAAACCGTATTTTTCCTCCACTAATACGTCCTACAGCAACAAAGAAAATTTATATAATTTAAGAGAGAGAAAAAAACGGGTAGGATTTAAATAAAACAATGGAACAAAATAAAAGACCAACAATAAACCTTAAATTATTATAAAAAAAAGCATAATTCGCATCCGCGTCCGGGGGAGCCTTTAAAGGCAAACAAATAAATATTGTTTTTCTTTATGTGTTGCGTTTAATTTGATTTTTTCCCCCGTTGATTTTATTTAATTTTGATTCCTCCCAGACGTGGAGTCGGAATATTCAGATTTGTATTATTTAAAGTCGGTTGTTGTTGTTGTTGTTTTGTTCCACTTTTTTATCTAAATTTTACCCGTGTTTTTCTCTCTTAAATTATGTCAATGGAAAATCAGTGTGGTCTAAGAAATCATTTAAAGGAAGCTTATATTACAGAGATGCTTACTCCAAATGAGTTTCCAAATGAAACAAAAAACATTTAAGCCCTTATTAGAGATGATATAAACCCAGCCAGACTTTCACAAATTTATTTCCAGGGGGGAGGGTGCAATGGTCACCAGAATAGCCAGTGCGATGATTTATATAAATAATATGAGAAAATACTAAAGAAAACATAAACAATTTACACATCGAGCGCCTGCTCTCCTAAACTCTTCCCCTCTATACACACCTTCTTTTTAAACACAGTTTAAAAAAGCACTTCTTGAAACAAGAGCATAATCATATTTATTTTATTTGACTACTACTATTACTAACAACTCATCGCAGCACCATGCTGCCTGAGGCCAACACAGCTACGCCCACTCATGCTCCATCCGAATCTATTCCAAGCCTCTCTTTTTGCATCCTCCCAGGATGTCCCCATTTCCTTTAAATCTTGCTTTATGACATCCTCCCACCTTAAGACAGGACGGCCTGCTTTCCGTTTTGCCCTGGACGGTTGGCCGAAAAGGACAATCTTCGGCAAGCTGTCATCCTTCATCCACAAAACGTGTCCTAGCCAGCTCGACCTTCCTCCCATTATAGCCCTAGAATGCGGGATTGAACCATACTTTTCGTACAGCCTACTGTTTGAAATACAGTCAGTCAATAAGCCGGGTACCCAGAACAATCCGTGGAAAACATCTTCCTCCGCTTTCTGGAGCACCCATGCTTCAGAGTCACATTTGACCACTATCATCACTGCAGCTTCCAAATATTAACCTTGGTTTGCAGACTTATCTTCCTATTCTTCCAAACTTTTTTCAACTGTGAAAAAACACCCTAGACCTTGGCTTTTCTACTTTTGACATCTTCACTACTCCCTCCGTCTTTACTAATACTACCACCAAGGTAAGTGAAGCTGTTCAACTGATCAGTCTTATCGTTACCCAACTGTTTTTGGAAAACTGAATTTTTTAAAAACTTAAAATTGTGACTATAAAATTTCTGAATCTTTTCAAAAAATAAAGACGTAAACGTGTGGACCATCAGTAATGCCGATTACAATATCAAGTCTCAGCTATTTAGAAACAGAAAACAAAGCAAATACCTGAGCAATCGCGCAGCAATGAAATCGCGAGAATCACGACAAGAAATTGGTTCCTCATTTCAGAGCACAGAATCATAACGCTTCAAGTCGAAAACTGGTTTTTCTCATCCTGTATTACACTTATTCCACCTCACTTCACCTAAAATTAAAATTATTATGAGAGCTCTTTCTATGAACGCCATGACTTTCTAAGAGTCTATAGACGCCCGAACAGATTAAATGAAAATTATAAGCTGAATTGAAAAGTGAGATATTGCTTTACTTTCCAGAAATCTCTAGAGTTTTTGACATACAGGAACCTTTTTTGATGACATAAGTATATGTATATGCATCAACGATACAAAAAATTGTGCTAACAGTATTCGGTCAAAGAATCGAAGGATCATCAAACACCCGAGAGTTTTTCTGGAAGGTTATACATATTAGTTTTTTTCTGATCAAGGACTTGCCAGAAATTCAGGCTATTCAACCAATCAGATCGCTGTAAAAACATACTTTAACAATACGAGTCGTCATTATTTTTATTTACCAGTGAATAGACGAGTTTATAACAACAAAAACATTTCTTTTTGGGGGAAATAGTATTGGAGGGTTATACCCTAAAATAAAAAGTTTATATTGCTTCTGACCAAGGGCCAGAAGCAATAAAAGGTATTTTTAGGTCACCGTTTCCAAAAATTTTCCAGGAGAAAGGGGCTGATTCGACTAATCTCAAGAGATCCCCCCCATATTTTCAGGTGTGAAGGTATAATTACAGAGTGAATAGCATATTTCTAATTTGTTAAAGTATACGATCAATTTGTTTGAAAGTGCATTTGAAGAATACTACTAGTTTTTCTACATGCAGACACCGCCATCCATTTCTGTCTTCAGTCAAAGGAGAGATAAGCTGCATCCAAGATGGTTCCTATTTGATCAAAAGTCGGAGGTCGCCCAGCGCAAGCAGTTCAAATCATCTTTAATGGTGTACCACTAAGTTTCACTTCCATTACTTTATCCTCATCGCTTCTTCTAGTATACACGGAGGTTTTCTAGCCAGACATGTGCCGGGCGATGGATCGGGAAACGCGCCTGAGCCAAATTAGTCCACTCTCTACGACCACATCAACAATATAAAGTGGATGGCTTTGAAAGCAGAAGCTGTCACTACCAAAGCAGCAATGCCCACATAGAAGAACTAACCTAATCACCAGTCACTATACGCCGATTTTGGGAGAAAAGGAACTTGTCAGTTCCGCCATGTGCTTTATTTTGGCTAAGCAACCATCCACAAATTTTTAAACAAGCAACCCTTGCCATTTGATAACAAGAGCACTATTTATTCATAAATTCTCATAGGTTTCACTTTCTTGTCATATAATCCTTCTATTATTCATCAGATTTGAAAAAAAAATCTTTATTTTTCAACAATTGCCTGAACAAAAGATTAACTAATGCGAATAGTAAGAATTCACTGGAGCGCATGACATAAAAAACCAATAATGCAACTGATTTTTGCACACCTTTATTTCTTCTATAAGGAAAAGAAAATCCAGACTCAAGATTTATAAACGACTAAAGAAGAACTGAGAATGACTAAAAGCATCCCTTGAATTGGGCAACCAGCTTCTCCATTTACACAACTAATATTTTTATCAATAATTCAGTTCAGTAGTGTGTTATTATATATAGACTAATCATATCAATTCAGTCATCTGTGGAGTAATCTATCTCAAAAGGGGCCCCTCCAGATCAGGAAAAAAGGCAAAATAAAAGAACAAATAAGAAAAAGACCAAGTAAAGGCAAACAGTATGGAGAAAATACGAAAATAAAACGATCATGATATTTTGATGAGAGGTGACTAGATTTGAGGTCCCTTTCTATAGGAATACTAGTCCCTCAGATAAGACTGATTTATGTTAAAAGCCTTGGAGCCAAGTATCAATGAACTTAAGTATTGATTTATGGAGACATTTCCATCTGGTAATTTCCGCCACCCAGCTTCTCTTGTGGCATTTACACAACTAATTTTTGTCAATAATTCAGCTCAGTAGTCTGTTATTAAATATAGACTGATCATATCAATCCAGTCCTCTGTGGAGTAATCTATCTCAAAAGGGGCCCCTCCAGATCAGGAAAAAAAGGCAAAATAAAAGATCAAATAAGAAAAAGACCTAAAAAAAGCAAACAAAATGGAGAAAATACGAAAATAAAAAACGATCATGATATTTTGATGAGAAGTTAATAGATTTGAGGTCCCTTTCTATAGGAATAATAGCCCTCAGATAAGACTGATTTACGTTAAAAGCCTTGGAGCCAAGTATCAATGAACTTAAGTATTGATTTATATAGACATTTCCATCTGGTAATTTCCGCCACCCACATGCATAGATTAGTCATATCATCTATGGTGGTTTGATGCTGAATGACCCTGAATATCCGCAACTTTCATTCTAAAAGGAAATATGCAATTTTCATTAGTTTAATCCCCTAGGTTATCGTGCTGCGTTACTGTGATTCACACGTGTCTGGAGTATTTTTCATGGAGAGATGGGAAAGGGTCTAATATAATAAAATGGACGAAACTTAAAATGTATAAAAATTTCCAATGTGTAGAAATTTCCTCATTTTTTGCTGCCCATACTCTGCCAAAATGCCTCATCAAAAGCTAAGGAAGAGTTGAGCCTACCTCTCTCTCCCCCAAGAAAGGTCAAGCTTCTTAATCTCTTAATTCTTGAATTGGAAAAAAAAATCTTTGACCCCTAGTCATTTTAGAGATAAAAGGGCAAAGGAAGATTATTGGAGACAAGTACTTACTAAGGGGAGAGGCTCTGAAAAGCCATGATATTTGTGACCATTATTATGAACTCCTGTAATTAACGTTTCACAGACCTTTCTTCTGTATTGACGATAAAACCACGAGTGTGTCAAGTCGGGGATTCTACTGGGAAAAAGAAGAATATTATATATGTAATGACCTTAAACAGCCCGGTTTTTTTACTTAAAAATCCTGTTCAACGAACTCCTGGCTTTTCTTGATAATTCGAAATGAGCAAAGGCCCCATCTTAATGCAAAAATTAGGTAATTAGTGGTGAAATGTAATACTGTTTTCATCTAGAAGGTTATGACTAGCATGTAAAACACTAGCTGCGAATAAAAAAAGGAATTTTTCAAAGCATAGATTACTTTCTTCAATAAGCGGCTCCATTTATTATCCGTCATACAGGAGCCATGTAATTATTCACATATGGGTCGAAAAAAGTACTTTTAGCATTTAGTGGGAAAGAGATGAGCTTCGCATAAAGTGGGATTCCTCCTCCATCCCACTCTATTCAGTGCTTCACTTCTACTTCAAGATCCCTCCTATCAAGATCCCATTCATAAACACCATTTCTTATGATCACTTCCTACACCCTTTCGAGAACGTCTTACTTTTTGCTTGGCCCTAGCTAGGTTGCCAAAAAGCACAGCTTTAGGTTACATATGGTCCTTCATCTATTGTAAAAGAAGAAGAAGAAATAAATTCCGATGAATGTTATGAACACCGTGAAAGCTTAAAGTGAATAAGGAATAGCACTTTAATTCCAGGTCTTTTCTTTCCTTTTTTGGAAGGTTTTCGTTCAGTTATATTTTGTTCAAGTGTGTTTATGGATCTCCATTTGTGAAGATGTAGAATTATTATGTTA
The DNA here is from genome assembly GCF_049724085.1 of Artemia sp. Qi Xiang Cuo. NCBI lineage: Eukaryota > Metazoa > Arthropoda > Branchiopoda > Anostraca > Artemiidae > Artemia > Artemia sp. Qi Xiang Cuo. The sequence goes on from NC_142806.1 coordinate 30,273,810, forward strand.
AGCTAGGATTATAAAAGTTGAATAGCTCTGTATGCGTTCTCACACTTTCTTTTGCTAATTTTATATTGGAACTTCTTGTTTATTTTTGCCACAAATCCTCCTAAGAGCTTAAATGACTATCTAGTTCACATGCATTTTGTTTCCCAGATTTTTTTTTTTATGAACTGAATTGAATTCACGGAAATCATAGACTCTTTAACTTTAGCGAAAAGGTTGGTGGGTGAAGAGGGTGGGAGCCACCCTCGAATTTACGGTGAGTTCTGTTCCTTTAAGTTTTTACGCCATTATTTTCTTTCGTCTACAAAATGTTTCAACTGGTTTTCTCCACCTTTGAAAGGCATGAATTTAAAAGAAAATGCCATTGATGAAAACTAATTATTTATTCATCCTCCAGGCGTTGCCCCTGGTGCTAGCAATTGAGAAGTGAGACCCTTGTAGAATCTTGTTGTTTATCCAATCAGAATCATATTGTATTTTTTTTTTTACATTCGTTCCACCATAGGTTCGATTGTTAGATTGTCGATAAGGTTGGTGAAAAGTGACCAATACCACCTCTTGGCGCTAATTATTCGACAAAACTTGTCTAATAGGCCGACACAATCTATGTGCTTGCTGCAGCTTGTGACCAGTGTGAGCTGTCATAGTTAAATTTCCTCCTTTTAAGCTTGACTATAACTTGTGACTTTACGGGTTGGCTCAATCTCATTGAAGCTCGCAGCCACAACGACGTTCTTGTTGTCCTTCCACCTGACTGCTAACACGTTGATATTGGACCAGTACTCAAACGAAACCCCGACACATCTCTTGGAGCCTTCGTATCACTTCAATTGACATTGCTTGAGACAATTTTCCCTGGTAGCACTACTAGCCATGTATCCTTTCTTTTTTAAGCTCGCCAGAAGTTGGCGTGAAAAAACTCCTCTCTCAACGCTTCTTCAACCTGTTCTTGAATGCTACCCCCTTCCTGATACTCACCAAGTGCGGAGCAAAAGGAGTTGGGACTCTAACTGAAATACTGGCGTATTTTTATGATGTCGATCAGACGGCAATGGTCGCCCAAGATTTCCTAAAAAAGGAAGCCCTTCATTTTCCCCTATCCATAATGATAGATGGGGAGCGAATGGAAACAGACGATTAATTCCTCTGCACTGCCGACATTAAATGCCACCTAGCTCTTGCCAGCTCCAGTTTCAGAAGACCTCCCACTTATGAAAATCCAGCATCTTTTCGAACTATCTGAAAGTTCCCCTTATCAACAGCCCGATCATGCCTACTGCTCTTTATGGTTGTGAATCATGGACACTAAAAGTCAAAAACGAGTGTTTCCTTCTCTCATTCTAAGTGAGACGTCGTTGCCTGACAGCGAAGATTAGATGCCTGACCATATCACGAACAGAGAAATCAGAAGAAGACTTAAGTCACCAGATACGATTCTAAGGAAAGACAGAAACTATGCTGGTTCGTGCAAGTCAAGAGAATGAACCCTGTTTGCCTACCAATGATCTCACTCGAAGGGACAGTTGGAGGACATCGATCACAAAGAAGACTTTATAAGCGGTTGATTGATAACTTTGACAAAAAACTTCAACTATCGTTCAACTATCCAGTAGTGGATAGTCATGGAGTATTGAATTACTGATGTGTGAAATTTCGAAAGGAACGGCCCCAAAACACTCCATGAGGATCGTTTGGCCTGTACGGAGAAGGGGGGGTTACATATGAGTAATTTCAGTATTAATTCAGAGAGAAAAACAAGCTAAAAAGTTTATTTGATAATATCAGTCTTTGTTAATTTATAGTAGGAACTTAGTAATTGTTGCCACACAATGAGCTGGGGGTTTCACATTAAAATATTAGCCTCGAGTTTGTGATAAACAACCTAGAAAGCCCTTAGATACAAAATTCAGTGGAAATACAAAACACTATTGGGAAATATTCTGAATGCACTTTTTGTATTGCAACATTTACCTCAGATTTGTTATCAAATTATCATAGATCATTTAACACCAACTTTAGAGGAATCAAACAATACTTGTGAAACGTGTAGGCTATCAGACTTGTTTTGATTTTGAACTAATATAAACCAATATTAGCATTAGATTTGTAATAAACAACTCAGAACCCCGAATATGCGAAATTTGGTAGAAATCAAACACCACGTACGACGATACTACTCCTACTGCTAACAAATCACCGCGGCATTAAGCCGCCTGAGACCAACAGAGCTATGTACACTCCTCCTCCTCCGTCCCAATCTATTCAAAGCCCCCTCCCCTTTCCACCCTCCCAAGAAGTTCCCATTTCCTTTAAATCTTTCTTAATTAAATCCTCACATCCTAAACGAGGACAACCTGCCTTCTGTCTAGCCCTAGACGGTTGGCTGAAAAGGACAATCTTCGGCAATCTGTCATCCTTCATCCGCAGAATGTGCCCTAGCCATCTCAACCTTTCTTCATTATAACCCTGGAAAGCGGGATTGAACCACGTTTTTTGCACAGCCTACTGTTTGAAATACGGTCAGTCAGCCGGGTACCCAGAACAATCCGTAGGGAATTTCTCTGGAGAACACCTAGCAAATCTTCATCCGCTTTTCGGGGCACCCATGCTTCAGAGCCATATTTAACCACTGTCATCATGGTAGCTTCCAATATTCTAATCTTGATTTGCAGACTTATCTTCCTATTCTTCCAAACTCTTTCAACTGTGAAAAAACACCCTGAGCCTTGGCTATTCTAATTTTAACATCTCCACTGCTCCCACCGACTTTATTAATAATACTACCAAGGTAAGTGAAGCTGCCCACCTGATCAATCTTTTCATTACCCAACATCACCTTTTCATCTTCACTTATTCCTAGCGGTAGTGACTTAGTCTTCTTAACATTAATTTTCAATCCTGTTCTAGCACCCTGAACTCGCAAAACCTCTAAAAGTTCAGTCATTTTGCCCGCACTTTCATCTAGAATGCTTAAATAATCAGCATAATCTATGTCCAGGAGAGTTTTCCTACCCATTTGATTCCACGGTCTCCCATTGCCTTTCCTGTGCTCCTTAAGATAAACTTCATCAAAATGATCCATATAAAGGAATATGACGTATTACGATACACTGCGATCTTAATGATAAACGTTTAGTAATTTATGACTGTTCCCTAAATAATGTCTGTACGATCATGAGCAAAACGAGGTGCGACCAGTCTACTTAAGCAAAGTTGGGGACAATGAGGATGGAAAGGGGCTTCTAGTGAAAGGGCTCTTCTTTGGACCCTGCAATCATATATACCTAAACTCCTTGAAAGACTCTGATTTTCAGCAATGTATAACACTTCCAAGCTTCGTGAAATATATGTTTAATGTGTTTTGACTTCTATACTGTAATGTCAGAGCTCGTGCACTCTCTTTGCAGGAGGGGCCCGAGCCTAAGGGCCCTACTTTACGCCCTAAAAACCATGAAGACTGAAAATCCTTAAGTGAAGGTGACTTCGACAAGATACAATATACGTCAACCTTTCTGCTAAAATATACCTATGGAATCTGTTTTATGTGGATCTACTTGTAGAATCATGACCATTAGTCTGGGGGTTAGACTTATCATGTTGCTCCGGAGGCACTTGTTTTACCTTTGACCCATTTAATTAAAATAGATATTTTGAAACTTTCAGCAGAAATTTAGTGGGGCTGTAGGGTAAATGAACGGCAGATTATCCTCCAGTTCATTACGGCGCTTACGATGGAAGGGATTTACGCCAAAATGAGCCCTTCTCCGATAGCTTTGTCTAGCAAAAAAGTTTTTTTTTTCTTTAATCTTCGTTCTTTGTCAACGCCATAGATACGAGGGGGGCTACCGACCATTCCAGCTCCTAGCTTTTTAGGATCAAGTCGACTTCTTTAAATGATAATGCTTTGAGAATTAAAACTCGCTTCTAGGTGTATTTGCTTTACGCAAAATAGAAAAGAAAATAAGTATCCTAGCTATGAGGGAGATGGCCATTCCTCATTGCCTCTCGCTCTTTAGGGTGAAATTCAATTTATATAATTATGTCCATTAAATAAAAAAAAAATCCTTCTTTCTTATAATTTTTTACCTCCTCTCTAAATTTTCGTGAATTCGTGCCCCTGATTGAAGCTAATAGACGTTGTAAATGAACCAATCAACTGAAAAATGGAACTTGTTAACTTGACCCCCCCTACATTTTCGTGAATTCGTGCCCCTGATTGAAGCTAATCGACGTTGTAAATGAACCGATCAACTCAAAAAGGGAACTTGTTAACTTGACCCCCCCCCTACATTTCCGTGAATTTGTGCCCCTGATTGAAGATAATCGACGTTGTAAATGAAGCAATCAACTGAAAAAGGGAACTTGTTAACTTGACCCCACCCCGTATCTTTTCGTGAATTCGTGCCCCTGATTGAAGCTAATCGACGTTGTAAATGAAGCAATCAACTGAAAAAGAGAACTTGCTAGCTTGACCCCCACCCCCTACATTTTCGTCAATTCTCCCTCCTACGTTTTCGTGAATTCGTTCCCCTGATTGAAGCTAATCGACGTTGTAAATGAACCAATCAACTGAAAAAGGGAACTTGTTAACTTAACCCCCCCCCTACATTTTCGTGAATTTGTGCCCCTGATTGAAGCTAATCGACGTTGTAAATGAAGCAATCAACTGAAAAAGAGAACTTGCTAGCTTGACCCCCCCCCCCTACATTTTCGTCAATTCCCGCCCCTGATTGAAGCTAATTGATGTTGTAAATGAACCAAACAACTGAAAAAGGGAACTTGTTAACTTGACCCCTCCCCCCAGATTTTCGTGAATTCGTGCCCCTGATTGAAGATAATAGACGTTGTAAATGAACCAATCAACTGAAAAATGGAACTTGTTAACTTGACCCCCCCCTATGTTTTCGTGAAGTCGTTCCCCTGATTTAAGCTAATTGATGTTGTAAATTAACCAAACAACTGAAAAAGGGAACTTGTTAACTCTACCCCCCCCCCTACGTTGTCGTGAATTTGTGCCCTGGTTGAAGGTAATCGACGTTGTAAATGAACCAATCAACTGAAAAAGGTACGTGGTTAAAACCACGCTTTGCATTCCATTTCTCTATAGCGGTCTCTTGCAAATAACCCGTTTGGCGGGTTTCATCTCTCGTACAATATATAGCAGTGTCCACATAATGCACTAGTACCGAAAATTCAAATTCAAATTCAAATTAATTTATTTTACATAAAAAAATACAAACAAATTTACAGCGGCCATCTATAAAAACCCGAAGGTTTGTTTACGATGGCTGCAAATCCATTATTATAAAGCTCTACATCCACATAAAAACTATCTCTTTACGGGGAAAAAATCAGCACTTGAACTGAATCAACATAAAGAACATCTCCTACTCTAAAAGGATTACACTCTAGAAATCGCAAGTGAGAAATATCACATATTATCCTTAAAACATACACTCGAAAAAAAAAAAAAAAAAAAAAAAAAAAAAAAGATACACATCTAACTAAATCAACTATGACAAAATCAATAAGTATCAGCTAGGCTATAGAGCCGACTCCGTGTGCTTTGGCTGGGTAATTTCGCGAAAATGCGACCAATATCTGTCCAAACAATTTTCAAACCAAACATTAATCATTCAGATTATAACCCAAAAGGTAACGCTTCAATCTACTCTTGAGCTGGCCTACATTATCAACTTGTCTAATAGCATCCGGGAGGGAATTTCACACCCCCGGTCCCGCAAAACGAGGCAGAAATGCAGCACGTTGAGTATTCCGGAGCTCCGATGCAAGGTCATTCGCATTTCTAGTCTCATAACAGTGATAAGATTAGTTAGCTTTAAAAATTTCCCAAAATACCTCCGGTGAACACTTATTCAAACATTGATAAATAAAAATTGCTAACTGGTAATCCCGTAACTGATAAATATTTAAAATTTTCAAACTTGTAAAGCAATTCAACGTGCTATTTTCAAACTGAATATAATTACCTAAAATACGAACTATTTTATTCTGTAAAATTTGGACTTTTCTAAAACTTGAAATAAAACTACTAGTCCATAGCATGCAACCATATGATAAATAAGGGCCAACAATAGAATGATAAAGTAAAAGTAAAACATTTGACGGTAGTTGATTTTTCAGTCTTCTTATCACACCCAACCCTCTTGAAATCTTAACTGCCACAAGATCACAATGTGATTTCCAACTTAAATTAAAATCAAGACTCAAGCCCAAATATTTAGCACTATTTACATGCTTTAAAAATTCACCGTTAAAAACAATTTTATTATCTAAAACACATGAAATTCCATTTCTACAAAATGTCACGAAATTTGTTTTTGAAATATTCACTACCAAATAACTAGAATTTGTAAAACTTATCAATTCAGCGAGGGCCTTATTTGTCTTCTCAATTAACTGGTTCAGACTAGTAGCTATAATCGTAAACACCGTGTCATCAGCAAAAGACGTTATAAGTGCATCTGATATATAAAAACGCATGGTATCAACGTAAATTAGATAAAGAAGTGGGCCAAGCACTGAACCCTGAGGCACACCAGAATTAACGATAAAAGTTTTTGAAATAGAATTTTTAATAGAGACTCGAATAATACGCTGGTTAAGATAAGATTCAAACCATTTCAGAATAACCCCTTGGATCCCTAAGCGGCTTAGCCTATTTAACAAAATTTTATGAACCACCGTGTCAAAAGCCTTTCTAAAGTTTATAAATACTGAAAGTACCAGTACACTTTTTTCGAGAGCAACATTGATGAAATCTGTTAGGTGCTGGACTGCATGTATTGCAGAGTGGTTTTTCCTGAATCCAAACTGGGTATCACTAAGAAAACCGTAGGTAGTCAGATGGTTATAAAGTCGTCGATGCATCACTTTTTCATACAGCTTAGCAAATAGGGGCAATATTGAAATCGGCCTCCAATTAGACGGATCAGTTTTTGAACCCCTTTGTGAAGCGGAATAACTTTAGCCTCTTTCAGACGAGTAGGAAATTCACCTTTCTTCAAAGAAAGGCTAATCAAATAAACAATACAAGGCAACAAATATACCATAACATGCTTGAACGCTTTCAGATTAATTCCATCATTCCCTGGAGAACTTGATTTTACCAATCCTATTATCTGTTTTAATTCTTCAACATTCGTTTCATCTGCAGACATTTCCAATCCAACTCCCCTTTCATCACTAAACGTCTCAATAATTTCATTATTTTCATCGTATGGATTCTCACTTATTGATTCACCAATCTTAGAAAAATATTCACCAAAGAAATTAGCCACGTCTTCATTTCCATCAACAAATTTACCATCAAAGATCAGACTAGCAGGAATCTCGGTCTCTTTCTTCTTATTTACGATTTCGTTTATAATATTCCAAGTCGTTTTAGTATTTCCTTTATTTTACTCAAATTTATCTCCATAATATTCGCGGATGCATGACCGCCATAGCCGATTTACTTTATTACTGATTTGTTTAAATTCAGTTAGATCTTGACTATGGTTACTATTTAAGTAACTCAAATACAATTTATTTCTCCTTCTAATTAAGTCAAGTAGCTCCATAGTTACCCAAGGTTTCCGGGGATCCTTTTTTCTCACCTTTATGCTCTTTACTGGGCAAGTTCTCTCAAATATTGGCTGCAATATGTGCAAACTTATCGAATGCCGCAGAAGCACTTTCAGATTCTTCATAAACTGGTTTCCATGACACGATGCTTATTTCCTCTCTAAACTTCTGTAGGTTCTCTTTTTTTAGTTGCCTTCTTTTAACCTTTGTCCTGTTCTGCTTTATTGCATATTGATATGAAGTCACTGCTACTATAGGAAAGTGATCGGAAGCCTAATTTACTATAACGTCAGCATAACAGCTATATAATACCCGGGATCGCACGAAAATATTGTCAATAAGTGTAGCTAACTGTCCTGTAACACGAGTCGGAATCCTAACTAATCGATAAAAATTAGAACTGGAGAAAAGGTTTAAAAAATCCAAATTATCATTGTATAAACTTAAAAGATCAAAATTAAAATCCCCCATGCAAATGCACTCCAGATTACTCAATTCTACTGCATCCATTAAACTACTAAAACCATTTTCAAACTCCACCCAAACTGTACTCGGCGGCTTATAAACCTCAGTAATCAATATATTTTTTCCACCAACTTCCAGCTCAAAAGTAAAAGATTCCACCTTACCATCTATCCAAACTGATAGGTCTTCCCTTATTTTACCAACAAAATAATCCTTAACCAAAAATGCCAAACCTCCACGTCCTATTTTCTCTCTATTCCTTACAATAAGCCTGTATCCTGGAAAATTATATAACGACAGAACATGCTCAGAAGTTAAAAAAGTTTCACAAAGGCCAATTACATCAAATTTACTATTCACATTATCAATTAACTGGAGAAATTCATAATACGTTGAAGTTACATGGCAATTCCAATGACACAGGCAAAACGATCTTGCATGCACCTCTAATCCTGACGAAATCACATCCACATAACAACTATCTCTCCGCGGGGAAAAATCAGCCTTTATACTTTCTGGAAGTAAATCATCATAAAGAACATCTCCTACTCTAAAAGGATTACTCTCTAGAAAACGCAAGTGAGAAATATCACCCATTATCCTTACAAAATCCACTCAAATCAACTATGAAAAATTCAGTAAGTATCAGCTAGGCTATAGAGCCGACGCGGTGCGCTTTGGCTGGATAATTTCGCGAAAATGCGACCTTTGTCTGTCCAAACATTTTTCACACCGAACTTGTCCCGTGCACTATTTAATATTGCCTTTCTACGTTTTGTAAGAAATTCACTAACATAAACTCCGGATCCAGCTAATTTTGATTTAGTTTTAAACACTTTGTACGCAAGTTCTTTTGATACCAGCTTCACTAAAACTGGGGCCACAGGATCTGGATTTCTGCGGGCTAAATTTCGAGAATCTTCCGTAGAGTTGAGTCTGAAACGCTGAATCGACACAAAATGCTCCCTAGTAATAGTCGAAACTCCCATAGTTGACTTAACAAGGTTTAGGACAGTCATATCAAGATCTGAGCCAGGTTTCTGTCTTATTCCTTAGAATATCAGACAGTCTTGCATAGCTTCCTGTTCAAAATCATCATGCTTGTTCTCCATTGTAAAAATACGATTTTCTAGTGCTTAAATTTGACTCTTTAGTCCTTTAAGTAAGTTTTCAATGCGTTCAAACCTCGGATTAAAATCTAGCACTATAGCATCATAAATTTCTGCAGTGATAATTTGACTATTTATCTGTACGGCATCAGAAGACCCTGTTCCGAGGTTTTGTACTCTCTTTTCTGCAACAAATTTTTCTATATCTGTCGCTAGCTTAGTCTTAGTTATCATAGATTATTTCTGGGCTGCAGCTAAGTGTTGAAAAAGTCCAGAAATAGACAAACTAGAAGAATTTTCAGGCGTCCCTGTTCTAGCAAACTCTTTGTATATATTGGGGAAAGTCGCTACTTCTGTGAATGCTTGTCCTACCCTTTTAGTTTTCGATCTCTTTGCTTCATTAATATTCTCTGCATAAAAAACAAAGCAATTTTCACTAACTGTCTGCTTATCATGAGTACCGTAGCAGAATACTAGATAACTCAGTCCATTTCTAGTGGAATTTCTTCCAAGTATTCTAACTGGCCAAAGGGGGTAGTTAATAAACTTTGCTAAGGCAAGATCTCCGATAGTAAACATCTCTTGTTTAGTTAATCAGTCTATCAAGAAGCACATCGGTAAAAAAAAGAGATATACCGGTATTAATTGTGAACTTTTATAACTGCTGTAGGTCACTGTATTAATTAAGTTCTTGCTAGTGAAATAATAAGTCCAAAAACAGGTGTTTACACTCTGAAGACTGGCAATGGAAATTTAATGTCCTGAGGGAATTTGAAATAGCCAGCAAAATGATAATCCGCTTATGAAAATAAATCCAAAATGAAAGTCCACAGGGAAATTTCACAGCTTGAGCAGGGTTATATCCGAAAAATTTTTGGTGTTAACACCACGAAGTCTGAATCAATAAAACGATCAGAAATTAAATAATTTTTTTTTTCAACAGAAAGTAAGGAGTAACATCAAAACTTAAAACGAATCAGAAAAACGATCAGAAATTAAATAATTTTTTTTTTCAACAGAAAGTAAGGAGTAACATCAAAAATTAAAACGAACAGAAATTATTACGCATATAATTGGGTTCGCCCCCTAGTTATTACATCGCTCTTTACTCTAATTAACGGTCTTTGTGATTAAGGGATCATTCTTAAAGAATTAGAACAAAATTTGAACTTTATCGTAAAGAGCGAGGTATTGACTAGGGGACGAACCCCCTAATATACGTAATAAAAATATACGAATATAGAAGTTCGTTACGTAAGTTAATTCGTAAGCTACGTCAGATCAAAATTTTGAGAAAGGCATTTAGCCAAAATAAAGTAAAATTAATATGCAAATTTTGTTCTAACTGTTCGTGTATGGTGAGCCAAAATCAAAGCTGCATTATTCCAAAAACGTTCGGGGATGAAGTAAAAAAAAAGTTTTATAAAATGAGAGCAAGCAGCGACATCAATACTTCAAAGAAACAAAAATTATTACCTATATAAAACAGAATGTACCCTCCTTGGTTAGGTTAGCTATTTAATATAATGCGTTCTAGGCCGCCTGCATTCCATAATTCTCTGCTGCAGTTTCCATAATTTTGTTAATAAAGTACTAGCCTATATTTTCATCGTATTTTGTTATACTTCATTCGGATTAACCTAACTTCACTTCTTGGGTGGGGTCGGGCTATTTAACAAGTACCAACAAAGAAAAGAAACTGAAAAAGAACAAAAAAATAAACAATAACAACAAAGATTACAATAGACTGAATAAGACTGAGGTCCATCAAAAATTTTATCTATTAACACAAATCGCCAAAATTATGGAAGAAAAAAGATCACAATGCAGTTTAGTCCAATTTTGAATTAAATACTATGCTAACAAAATTAGTACTTCATTACATTCGAACTGAAAAGGCCTATTTATTGGGTTTCCAATTTCGCTTCTACTTGCTGGGCCCCAGCCCCCTTCTCCCGTAATCTCTGAATGTAGCCCAAACTATATCCAGAATTGTTAATTTCGCGGTTTTTTTTTCTTTTCATTGGCATTAGTTAGTCTTATAAACCAACTATTGATGAGAAATAAAAATTAAAAGTAATGCAGAGCAACAAAAACAGAAAATTGGGGATGTAGCGTAGGGTATATCCAGGAATATCAGGGAAGGAGGGCTTGGATGAAGTTTAACTAGAAGCTAGGCTATTCTGATATAGAAATCTTGGTACTTGTTTAGTATCCAGTAAACACGTGATAAGTGAAGTTTCGTTAATGCTAATGAAATAAAACAGAGTATGATAAAAATATAATAAGTCAGGAACAAATTTGGGTAAGTTTTTACCAAATCATATAATTGAGTTACCAATAAAGTGAATATACCACTCGATGTCTTTTTTTATGCTCTTTCCAAATATAATAATCTTTTTTGTCGAAAATGAATTTTACCCCCACCCCTATATATACCAATTCAGGGTAAATATTTGCACATTAGAGGGGGGGCAAATTTTATTTATGATGCAACTGAGAGGTAAGTTTAAACTTTACCCCCACCCTCCTAATGTGCAAATAGCCTATATACCCTGAATTGGTAGCCTATATATAGGGGTTGGGGTAAAATTCATTACCGACAAAAATAATTATTATATTTGGAAAGAACATAAAAAAAAGGCATCGAGTGGTATATTCACTTTATTCGTAAGTCAATAATATGATTTGGTAAAAATTTACCGCGGTCTCTTGAAAATAACCAGTTTGGCGGGTTTCGTCTCTCATTAGTAGGCCTATTTAAAAGTAACCATATAACGCACCAGTACCCAGAGTTTTGACAAGATTTTTATAGACCCTAAATTTCATCTAGTGAGGGGGGGGGCAGTTGCCCCACAGGAAATTACACCCTGCCTTTCAGCATTTTGGTGGTTTCAAAGAATGACTTAATAGTTAAAACGTCTCGTTTATTGGATTGCCGCTTAGAAAAAAGGGTCAATATTTACCAAATCATATTATTGAGTTAGGACTAAAGTGAATGCACCATTCAATGCCTTTTTTTATGCTGATTACGAATATAATAAGCATTTCTTTTGGAAATTATTTTCAGCCCCCCCCCCCCCCTATCTAGGCTATACCTAACCTAACCCAACCTAACCTAACCCTGAATTGGCATATATAGGGGGAGGGGGCCTGAAATTCATTTCTGATAGAAATACTTGTTATGTTCGTAATAAGCATAAAAAAAGGCATAAAATGGTGTATTCACTTTAGTCCTAACTCAATAATATGATGTGGTATATATTGACCGAAAAAAGTTTTACTTAATCCTAAGAAATGCTTATGTAAGCAATTTATCTATGAATTTTTTCAAATCCCTTACTTTGTATCCAATATATTATATCCAGTCATTATATAGTCACTTTCCACACATAAGCTGTTGACTGAGACAAGGTCGACCTACATTTGAGGAATTTTCGGTTCTTCTACAGCCAGAAGGCTTAACGCACCGCTACCACTGCCAAACCTAACTATCAATAAATCTAATTACCGACTTTTACTGAGAGGTAATAACATCTATAACTATAATACATTGTTTATACGCAAAAATGTTTCAAAATTAATAAACATTGTAGCCCGTTGTGCTTTTCTTAGGAATTAAAAAAAAAACTATTATACCCTAGATCAATTATTTGTAGCTGTGAAAAGAGGGATCCTTGACAGTGGGCACACACGCGATTTTATTTCGATCCAATTCATTTATGGGCAGCCATATGTGTAAGTAAACGCGGGGGGAGGGGCTCTGTGATTATCCACGTGAAACATAAAACTTTACCATTTTAGAATACTCCCCCATATTTTTCATTGTGACGTATAACACGTTGAAATCAATACAGTAAAGGGTCTTATTCATGGGCGCCCATAAGCTGAATTCCAGGGAGGGGGAGGGGGCAAACCTCGTCAGGGGGGAGGGGAAAACCTTGTTTAATTGGCACTTTCAATGCTATATAATAGAAATCTCAGAACAAAAATATAAAAATAAGGCAGTACCATTCAGCCAGGGGGTAACCCCCTGCCCCTCCTTATGGGCAACCATGGTCTCAGTCTTTGTCTTGGAAGGGGGAGAGGTATTAAGAATCATCCCTTTTGTGTGTCTCTGTGCCAAGGGGGCACTATATTTGCTGATAATTTTATTTGCCAATTTGCCACTCATTTGCCACTTGCCACTGCATTTTATCAATAATCTCAATTTGCCACTGCATTGTCATGTTTGTTTTGTGATCTTGACCCATTAGGGTATGAAAACCAATGGCCAGCGTTTACCCCCGCCCCCGAAGAAAAAACCGGAAAATTTACCCCGTGGAAAATACCCCCCCCCCCTCCCTGTTGAAAATAAGGCTTTCCAAATTTGAGATTAAATCTCATCCAGACTTTTACCCTAGACATTAAATCTCGTCCAGACTTTTACCAAGGAAATTAAATCTCGTCCAGGCTTTTACCAAGGACATTCAATCTCGTCCAGGCTTTTACCAAGGACATTCAATCTCGTCCAGGCTTTTACCAAAGACATTAAATCTCGTCCAGACTTTTACCAAAGACATTAAATATCGTCCAGGCTTTTACCAAGGACATTAAATCTCATCCAGGCTTTTATCAAGGACATTAAATCTCGTCGAGGCTTTTACCAAAGACATTAATCTCGTCCTTCCTTCTAAACTAACTACAATAGCAACATTTTACTCTATATTATTAGTATTTTCAAGGGTTTTTTGGTAGCCTTGATGGAGCATTATCCTTCTAAACTAGCTACAATTTATCACGTTTTACCTTGTACTGTTAGTGTTTTCAAGGGCTTCAATAGCGTTGATGGAGCATTCTCCTGCTAAACTAGCTACAATAGCAACATTTTACACTATATTATTAGTATTTTAAAGGGTTTTGGTAGCCTTGATGGAGCATTCTCCTTCTAAACTAGTTACAATTCCAACATTTTACCCATATTATTAGTATTTTCAAGGGTTCTCATAGCCTTGATGGAGCATTCACCTTCTAAACTAACTACAATAGCAATATTTTACCCTACAATATTAGTATTTTCAAGGGCTTTGGTAGCCTTGATGGAGCATTTTCCTTCTAAACTAGCTACAATTGCAAAATTTTACCCTATACTATTAGTATTTTCAAGGGTTTTGATAGCCTTGATGGAGCATTCTCCTTCTAAACTAGCAACAATAGCAACATTTTACCATATATTATTAGTATTTTAATGCGTTTTGGTAGCCTTGATGGTATATTTTGATTCTAAAATAGCGACAAAAGCAACATTTTACCGTATATTATTAGTATTTTCATGGGTTTTTGATAGCCTTGATGGAGCATTCTCCTTCAAAACTAGCTACAATAGTAACATTGTACCCTTTTCCAATTGTACTTACAAGGGTTTTGGTAGCCTTTATAGAGCATTGTCCTTCTAAACTAACTATAATTGCAACATTTTACACTATATTAGTATTATTTATATAGGTTATCGTAGCCCCGATAGAGCATTCTCCTTCTAAACTAGCAACAATAGCAACATTTTACCATATATTATTAGTATTTGCAAGGGTTTTTGGTAGGCTTGATGAAGCATTCTCCTTCTATAATAACTACAATAGCAACATTTTACCCTATATTATTTGTATTTTCAAGGGTTTTGGTAGCCTTGATGGAGCATTTTCCTTCTAGACTAGTTACAGTCCTCTCAATTTCTAATCGAGTGAGCCCTTTTTGAAGTTTATATAACAACATTTTACCCTATATTATTAGTATTTTCAAGGGTTTTGGTAATCTTTTTTCACTCCCAACATTACTTTACAACTTTTTGCATGCCCCAACACAAAGAAATACTTTTCCAAAGACTTTATTATTTTATTTCAGAACAAGTTCTTTTCGTAATATTCCTCTTAAACATGTTTTACAAGTTGGAGTACTCATCTTTTTTCACTCCTAACATTACTTTACGACTTTTTGCATAGCCCAACACCAAGCAATACTTTTCAAAAGGCTTTATTATTTTATTTCAGAACAAATTCTTTTCTTAATTTTCCTCCTAAACCTGTTTGACAAGTTGAAGTACTCATCCTTTTTCACCCCCAACATTACTTTACGACTTTTTTCATACCCCAACACGAAGAAATTCTTTTCAAAAGCTTTATTATATTATTTCAGATCAAGTTCTTTTCTTAATATTCCTCTTAAACCTGTTTTACAAATTAAAATGCTCATCTTTTAGCACTCCCAACATTACCTTACGACTTTTTTTTTAATAAAGTTGGGTTTTAGTTTTCAGAAATGAGAGCATCCACTTTTAAAATACATCTGGTTTCATGAATAATAATTGCTTTTATAATAAAGTTGGGTTTTAGTTTTCAGAAACGAGAACGTCCACGTTTAAAATATATATGGTTTTATTATTAATATTTGATTCTTTTTAATAAAGTTGGATTTTAATTTCCAGAAATACGAACATCCCAGTTTAAAATACATCTGATTTCATTAATAATATTTGATTTTTTTTTAATAAAGTTGGGTTTTAGTTTTCAGAAATACGAACCACATTTAAAAAACATGTGATTTTATTAATCTCTTCTGAATTTTCTCAATGAAAAGAAGTAAGTTACACATCAATTCTTAATTTTCTCAGAAATAAAAACTTTAAAGTTCTGTTCTAAATTTTTCCATAGAAGATATAAAAAAGTTATACTTTGATTGTGAATATTCGCCAGGAAGATTAAAAGTTACAATTTAATTCTAACTTTTCTCAACGAAGTGAAGAAAATTTCAAGTTCTCTTCTGTCTTTTGTCGATGAAAAGATATAAGTTACAGATCAACTAATTTTCAAGAGAAAATAAAAAAATTCCACTTCATTTCTGATTTTTCTCAAAGAGATGAAAATTTTTTTTAGTTTTTTTTTTTTAATTTCTTATTAAAGATAGAAAAAAGTTATACTTTGATTGTGAATATTCACCAGGAAGATAAAAAGTTCCACTTTAATTCTGAGTTTTCTCAAAGAAGTGAAGAAAAGTTCAAGTTCTCTTCTGAAAAAGAAAAGTTCCACTTTAATTCTGAGTTTTCTCAATAAGGTGAAGACAAGTTCAAGTTCTCTTCTGAATTTTCACAAAGAAAAAATAAGTTACAGTTCAATTCTAATTTTTCTAGAGAAAATAAAAAGGTTCCACTTCAGTTTTTATTTTTCGTAAGGAGCTTCAACAAATTTAAAGTTCTGTTCCAAATTTCTCATAAAAGATACAAAAAAGTTATACTTTGATTGCGAATATTCACCATGAAGATAAAGAGTTCCACTTTAATTCAGAGTTTTCTCAAAGAATTGAAGAAAAGTTCAAGTTCTCTTCTGAAAAATTTCTCAATGAAAAAAGTTACAATTGAATTCTAATTTTCTCCAAAGAAAATAAAAAAAAGCTTCCACTTCAACTCTAATTTTTCTCGAGGTGAAAAAAATTTGAAGTTCTGTTCTAAATTTTTCTGTTGAAGATAGAAAAAAGTCATACTTTAATTGTGAATATTCTTCATCAAGATAAAAAGTTCCACTTTAAATCTGAGTTTTCTCAATGAAGGAAAGAAAAGTTCAAGTTCTCTGAATTTTCTAAAAAAAAGTTACAGATCAATTCTAATTTTTTCCAATTAAAATAAAAATGTTGTACTTCAGTTCTGATTTTTCACAAAGAGGTGAAAAAAATTAAAGTTCTGTTCTAAATTTCTCGTAAAAGATAGAAAAAAGTTATACTTTGATTGGAAATATTCGCCATGAAGATAAAGAGTTCCACTCTATTTTTAATATTTCACGAGGAAAAGAAAAAAGTTACACTTCAATTCTATTTTTTCTTAAGAAAATAAAAAAGGTTCCACTTCTGTTTCCAATTTTCTCTAAGTCCTAAAAAATTTAAAGTTCTGTTCTAAATTTTTCCATAGAAGATAGAATTTGAATTTATTTTTTAAACCCATTATAAATGCAGAAATTGATGGAAAAAAAACAACAGAAAAGACAAAAAAAAACATACGCTTAATGGTACAGACAAATCAAATACACATACAAATCAATCAAAGTGACGAGAGTAGAGGTAGCCAAGGATGGCTGCTACCCTCCAACTTAGCACAATACTTGTCAAGCAACTGATTAACTGCAGAAAATGGATCAGTTACTGCGTATCGCCGGATCAGGTACGAATTATTCGTTCTCAGTGGAACTTGCAGCAGAAACTTCAAATATCTGAAGAAAATTTGACGGATTTTAAATTTATCTTATTTACGCAGAAGTTTCCAAAATGGTGTTATACATAATATATGTGGCAGCGCGACAGCATTGTAAATTCTAGCCAGTGAAAACCTACTAAGATTTCTCTTCGAAGAAATTGTGGCCCCATACGCAGTTCTAATTTTACGCTCTATATGTATGATGATTAGCGATCGGGTAGATGACAGTGTGTCTCCGATGGGCAGTCCTAAGTATACTAGTGACTTTACAGGCTCAATAGACAGGGATCCTAGTTGAATGTGAGGTAGAACAGTTTTATTCCAATTAAACAGCATTACTTCCGATTTTGATACATTAAAACTAAGGCCAATATCACCATACTGAGATGACAGGATATCAAAATTACTTTCTAGGGATGCTATTTGCCGAGAAAAATTCGAGGTGTCATCAACAAAAGCAACTATGGTCACATCTATTCCTCTTAGAATACAGCTTGTATTGACTTTGGACTGCACCTCAGAAATACTATTAATGAACAACTCTGGTGAAGAAATTGCACCCTGTTTAATACCTTTTTTTACAGGGATTTTTCTAGTGGGTTCTGCATTAGGAATACGTAAACACACATTTATTTGGCGATACAGATCATAAAGAGGTCTAACAATAGCTGGCTCGACACCATTTTTCCGCAATTCTAGCATTATCTGCACATGTATGCCCGAGTCAAAAGCGCGGCGTACCTCGTATTCACGAATAGCCAGCGATTCATTAGAAATGTGCGCATCTAACAGAACATTTGCTATAACATTTAATGCGTGAGCGCATCCCATTCCTGACTGGAAACCAAACTGGTGGAGAGGGGCCTTGCAACACTTCCTAATGTCACCTATTATTAACAATTCAAAAAGCTTGCAAAAAACAGAGGAAATAGTTATCGGTCTATAAGAAAAAAAGAAAAAAAAGAAAAAAAAAGTTATACTTTGATTGTGAATATTCTTCTTGAAGATAAAAGGTTCCACTTTAATTTTAAGTTTTCTCAACGAAGTGAAGAAAAGTTCAAGTTCTCTTCTGAATTTTCTTAATGAAAAGAAGTAAGCTACAGATCAATTCTATTTTTTCCAAAGAAAATAAAATTATTCCACTCCAGTTCTGGTTTTTCTCAAAGAGGTGAAAAAGTTTTAAGTTCTGTTCTAAATTTCATATTAAAGATAGAAAAAGTTATTCTATGATTGTGAATATCCACCATGCAGATAAGGAGTTCCACTTTAATTCTGAGTTTTCTCAAATAAGTGAAGAAAAAGTTCTCTCCTGAAGATAAAAACTTTCACTTTAATTCTGAGTATTCTCAATAAAGTGTAGGAAAGTTCAAGTTCTCTTCTGAATTTTCTCAAAGAAAAAAACTAAGTTACAGATCAATTCTAATTTTTGTAGAGAAAATAAAAAGGTTCCACTTCAGTTCTGATTTTTCTCAAACAGGTGAAAAAAAATTAAAGTTCTGTTCTAAATTTCTGGTAAAAGATAGAAAAAAAGTTATACTATGATTATGAATATTCGCCATGAAAATAAAGAGTTATAATTTAATTCTGAGTTTTATCAAAGAAGTGCAAAAATGTTCAAGTTCTATTCTGAATTTTCTTGAAGAAGAGAAAAAACTTAGCTCAATTCCAAATTTTACCAAAGAAGAGAAAAAAAGTTCCACTTCAGTTTTGAATTTTCTCAGATATGAAAAAAATTTAAAATTTCTGTTCTAAATTTCTCCGTAGAAGATAGAAAAGAAGTTACAGTTGAATTCTGTATATTATCCATGAAGATAGAAAAAGTTCCACTTTAATTGTGAGTTTTCTCAGAGAGGTGAAGAAAGGTACAAGTTCTCTCTTCTAAAGATAAATAGTTCCACTTTTAATACTGAATTTTCTCGAAGAAGTGAAGAAAAATTTAAGTTTTTTTCCAAACTTCCTCAAATAAAAAAAGTTATATTTCAATTCTAAATTTTACCCTTGGAGTTAGAAAAAAGTTATATTTTGATTCTTAATTTTTAATCCAAGAAGAGAAAAAGTTCTGCTTTGATTCTGTTGTTTCTCAAAGAATTGGCGAAAAGTCAAAGTTCTCTTCTGAATGTTTTCCCAGAGAAGAGAAAAGGTTTCACTTCAATTCTGAGTTTTCACAACGAGGTGAAGAAAAGTTCAAGTTCTCTTCTAAATTTTCTCAAAGAACAGAAAAAAAGTTATAGTCCAATCCAAGGTTTTTTCAAAGAAAATAAAAAATCTCCGACTTTTTAATAAATATTCTAAGCGTTTGACATGCTAGGTATCCTAAAATAATAGAAATATAACAAAGTAATCTATAAAATATTTTTAATGAAATAACAACATATAGAACACAAACATAAAAAAATGTTACATACGCTATTATACATTATTAATATTATTGAGAAACTTTCGACATTTTGAATCTATTCCAAAAAATAAATCATCATGTTCTCTCTTGACACTATTATTAGTCGCTTCTCTTAGTTCATAACCAGTAGAATGCGCATTATTCCATTTTGATTCATATACAATTTTTACTGGGATGTCACATATAGGCTAAATACACTTTTCATCCTTGGTATTATTTTATTCACAGACTATATAATTATCAGTTGTAATAATGCCCAAGTGTGTTACTTTCCATTAATTTATGATCACATTCGTTAGTGATTTTGTCTCCCAATACACTTTTTATTTTGAAAACGATTCATTGTCTTTTATCACATTTTTTTTACAGAGGTAACAATTCTGGCTCTTTGACAAGATATGATTTATGATGTTGGTGCAGTAGTATGCATGTCTTCTATTTCCCTTTGCTTTCATTCGCATGCCAACACCGGAAAGAGGACGATAAGATCTATCAACGGGTAACATGTTACCAGAACCATTGGCTAGAAGTTGCCCCTCTTCATCAACTATTATTTTTATGTTGACATTCTCTTTGAGTACTAACTTCTCTGGATATGATACTTTCAAATATCCACCATTTGTGTGATGGAAATTCGCAAATTATTTCATTTTTAAGGTTAATTTAGAGTAGATTACGTGCGTGCACTTAACCTAGTCTAAATTAACCTTAAAAATTAAATAATGCTATGTCGACTTTGCATGTCTCTCTCACTATGTATGCTTGCGGCTGTACCAAACGTACTCTATGCTTGCTCTTACATCGGAAGTGTACCATGTACAATATATACTCTAAATATGAAAAATTTATTTCGTTCTAAATACGCTTTCGACGTAAATCAAACTCCCCTAATTAAGTTTGAATTTCCGTTTTAAACTCTCATTTATTTATCAGCCAAATATCTCTTTAAAAACTTCGAAGCAAAAGATGATTAATTTCAAATACCAAGCAAGAATACCCTGTTGTACTCTGCATAGATCCCCATTCTTTGTTCCACAAAACAAAGGAGTCTCGAACATTTTCCAAGCGCTATTGACAGATTTTTAAAGCAGAAAAATACAGGTTTTTTGCAAGTACAATACTAATGAGGCAGATTGGAATTTCGCGGGAGTACTTTGAAATATATAGTGGGACATTGTCTAAAATTTAGTTGGAAGTTAAATGTGGGTATTTAGTGATTAATATTGCGAAAAAAACTATTGGGTAGTTTTATCAGCATAATGTCTGATTTTGTCAGCATAAGAGTAAAGTGGCGGGCCCTCCGTGAGGAGATGAGCCAATTGGAAAATAGTGATTATTGCTCAGAATCAGAACTCACGTTATCTAGTAGTGAAGAGGTGTTTTTTAGGCAGACAGATAGAGAGAGAGACAGTCAGACACATAAATTCTCGTATTGACCATACTTGTATTTGCCATTGCTTATTGAAGTTCGATGCTCTATGATTAATCATGTAAGCCTAATAAACCTATTACTTTTCTATTTTTACAGTTTCATTTTATTAGTTCGTATCTAGATTTCAAAAGTAGCCATCTAGTTCGAATGCTCTCCATTGGTAACGCTCCCAGGGTCTCTGATAACTTTATGAAGAATGATTATATGCCTGGAATGATGTGTCCCTGGACCATTTAGTCACCTCTTAAAGGAATTCAAGCTCGTTGTTGATCTATTTTTATTTTTCTCCCATAGGGAGTGGCGCGGTCAAAAATTTGTCATATCGCCTTACAAGGAAATGCTAGCTTAATCGACAACCGATCAAAACACAAAACCTCCCCCCATAACATCTGGCGCAGCCTAAACGCCACATTTGGTAAAGTCAAAACGTAACATCTGGCGCGGTCAAATAATCATCATATCACCTTACAAGGAAATGCTAGCTTAATTAACAACCGATCAACACACAAAACCTCCCCCCATAACATTTGGCGCAGCCGGTAGGCGCAGCCGTATGGATTCGCAAAATGGAAAACAAAAATCCCTCCCAGGACAATGCAAAGGATTCAAATATCGCAGATGATTGAACCAGTGGATAGCAAATCCGTAATATGGTTTGCAATCCCGTCAAAGGAAATTACGAAAAGTTTATTTTATGAAGAACAAATTATATCTTACTACAAGGGAAAAGGTTTTATTTGGGTGACTAATAACCATGAAAATGATACTATTACAATAAAAAAGGGGGCGTGTTTAGTCCAAATGCAAGGATATTTCGGAAAATGACTTAAGTAGGTGGGAAAATTCCAAAAAAAACCTAGTTAACGGCATTAAAACCTCAATCAACAAATACCCCCTAACCAAATTACAATTTCTAAACAAGTTCAATATGGATCATATTATTGACTCAGAACTCAAAAAGAAATTATGTGAATTACTATGGAATTTTAGAGATGTATTTTCCGCATCTGAAGATGATATAGGACTGATACCGTTCTATGAACATTCAATTTTAACGACCGGCAACCTCCTCGCGAAACAGCCATATCGTGTACCGTACAAACACAAAGAGTGGTTAAAAAATAAAATTCATGAGTTAGAAAAAAAATGAGATTATACGCCCCAGTATAAGTCCCTATTCAGCTCCAGTGATTTTAGTCCCAAAAAGAATGGTGACATGAGACTCGTGGTTGATTATAGAGCTCTTAACAAGCAAGTAGTGAGTGATAAATTTACCTTGCCGAGAATAGCTGAAATCCTTGACTCCATTTCTAGTAAAAATAAAATTTTTACTTCTTTGGACCTCACCCAAGGCTACCACTAAGTGAAAATAGCAGAAAAAGATGTATATAAAACTGCGTTTTGTACAAGCAAATGTGGTTCATATGAATATTTGAGAGTACCATTTGGACTTAAAACGAGTTCAAGTGTGTTATGTAGACCCTTATTGCATTTATTAAGAGGATTAGAGAATATCATTCATTTTGTTGATGATGTTATATGCGTGGGAGAAAATGAGGAACAACATCTAGAAACATTAGCTAAAGTGTTTGAAAAATTCAGAGAAGGCAATTTAAAATGCCGGCCGGAAAAAGTTAATTTATTACAATCAAAAATTAAATTTCTAGGAATGGTAGTGACGCAAGGAGAAATATCCCCAGACCCAGATAAAATAAAATGCGTCGAGAACCTTAAACCCCCTAGGACTGTGAAAGAACTAAGAGGAATTTTAGGCCTTACTGGTTACTTTAGAAAATTTGTACAAAATTATGCCCAAATCGCGAGACCCCTTACGGAATTAACTAAAGGGAACTCCCAAAATGTTGCCTGGTCCCAAGAAGCCCAAACGTCCATAGATCATCTCAAAAAGGCACTCACCTCGGAACCCATATTAGCACTTCCAAACTTCGAGAACGGAAGATTCATAGTTACAACGGATGCTAGTTCGAAAGGTATCGGCGCTATCCTTTCACAAATAATCCCAGTAGAAAACCCCAATCCTCTAGAGGAACCGTCTAAACAAAAAGTGGTAGAAAAGGTTATATGTTATTCAAGCAGAACCTTAACAAAAGGAGAAAGTAATTATTCTGCCACTAATTTGGAACTATTATCTATAATCCACAATTTGGATAAGTTTCGACACTATTTTATTGGTAGAAAATTTATACTACGCTCAGACCAGAAGAGCTTGCAGTACCTGAACACATTTAAAAACCCCACGGGAATTCTGACTAGATGCATTATGAAAATCCAAGACCTAGAATATGAATTTGAGTACATAAAAGGCAAACAAGACGCAGGGTGCGATTTCTTGAGTAGGTTCCCAGAAGATGTGCTATCGGAAACCGAACGAAAGGAAGTTAATGCTATTAACACTAAGGTTAAAAGTAAGAAAAACAAAATTAAAGAATCAGTGAAAGAAAATAAGGTTAATTTCTCTCCCTTGTCTTTGGAAAATATAAAAAGAAATAAAGAAAAAGATGGAATGTGTTTAACACTTATTAATTATTTTTTGAATAAGGATATATTGCCAGATAAATTCAAAACCCTTAGAATAGAAATAGATAACTTTTACTATGGTTTTGATGAAGAAATATTATGTAGAATCGTAACCACTGGGACAAATAGAAACCAAACTTCAATAATACCTGTATTACCTAAAAATTTAATAATATCTGCTTTTGAATATTTTCATTCGGATATAGGTGGACATTTAGGGACAATGAAAACCTTCCATAAATTAAAACAATATTTTTATGTACCGTCGGCATTAACAAAACTTAAAGAATTCGTCAGTACATGCGAAGCGTGTAACTTAAGAAAAAGCCCCCAAGCGTACCCTAATCCCCCTATGGGAAGAGTTCCGGTGGCAAGATTCCCGTTTGATATCGTCTCGTTTGACCTATATGGAACGAGTGGAGGTTTACCTGTTTCTAACAGAGGCCACACTTGTATTCTTTCAGTCATAGATCACTTTTCTGGATTTACTTTTGCAAAAGCTTTAAAAAATCAAGGCGCTTACACCACAAGTAAGGCGTTAGCGAAATTATTTCTAGAATTTGGCATCCCAAACAAGGTCATAAGTGACAACGGGACCAATTTTGTCTCAAATGTAACAAAAGACCTAATAAACTTTCTTAATATAGAAAAATTAGTAACATCTCCTTATCATCCAAAAGCTAATGGAAAAATAGAGAATAAGCATAAAATATTTTCGAATGTATTAAGTATTTATACAAAAGACAACAGGAATGATTGGGACCAATTCTTACCTTATTTAACTAACGTAATCAACACAGCCTATTCAGAAACAGCTATGGACAATCCGTTTTACTTACTTTTTGGTCATGATTTTAGAATCCCGTATGACGAAATTATCGAGTCACGGCAATATTACAATAACTCAGAAGATTACAAACAAGAATTCATAAATAGGATGAGAAAAACTTATAAAATAGTAAGACAAGAGTTAGAAAAATGTAAAATAAATCAAGAGCTAAAAAACGTACCCAAAGTTAAAGGAAACGTAAATTTTAAGATAGGAGATTGTGTTTACCTAAAAAATTAAGCAAAAACGGAAGGCAAGAAGCTTTCTAATAAATATTCCGGACCGTAGAGAATAGTAAAAACATATGGTAATAATTTTGCATTTAAGATGGTGAACCCCGATAATGGAAAAACTTATAAGGCACATGTTAGCCGAATAAAAATGGCCAAATTCCCGGAAAAATGGGTATCATATCCCTCATCTACTGAATCCTCAGACGCAGAAGATGACCCCCCTAAGTCAAGATTAGCAGAGCTAAAACCTTTTAATTTCAAACAAGATTATTTCAAAAATGAGAGTTATGAAGAAAACTTCGAAGAATTCTTAGCTATGAAAAACCTAGTTATTCCAAAAAGAAAATCCCTAGTACCGATGAGAATAAAAACGCCAAAAACCCCAAAAAGTTCATCGTCAGAGAGTGCAGGAGAACTAGACTATACAATATCCCCTAAAACACAATTTTTCCCTGACAGAATTTCGACTCCTTGTCCCCCCAAAAGATTCCCAGACGATATGGTTTCCCTCGCAACACCAATAGAGAGACCCCTGTCACTACAGGAGGAATTGAACAGAGCGGTAGAAACTCCGGACATTATTGAAAAGAAAACTCCTCTTAAAGATTCAATTAAAAAAAATCTGCGAGAGGCGATGGATTTAATAAATCTCCCCATAAAAACAAGGCAAAGCACTCTGCCTTGGACTCAAACCCCTAAGGATGCCCAGGAAGGACAATTCCATGATATAACCGTATCTAAATTCAAACCCAAACAATGAACTTCATGGAGGGAAACAATAGTACAGAAAATGCCCCATCCCCCTGAAGATATGGCGTTTAAACAATGGAGAAACCCCGCAAAAACTTTTGATTCCTCCCAGAGTTCTCAAGAATCTTTCAAATCTCCCGAATTGAAAACACAAAGCGAGGACTTAGAGAATAAACCCTCTACTTCCAGAGGAGTAGAAATTTACGAAGGAAGGGCAGGTGATACCTCAAGAACACGAAGCGCCACCTCTAAAGTTCTAATGTGGAATCATCGGAATCCAGTTCCGAAGAGTCTGACGACGAATCAGACCATATGATAACAAAAGACATAGGGAAATCAAAACCCACTTCAGCAGCCGCACACGCAAAAGAAACAAAATTGAAAGGGCAAGAATTTTTGAAAAAAAAATATGAGAAATTTGACCTCATATCACTAGCTAAACCAAAAAAGAAAAAACCACCAGAAACAGAAGAAAGAGTAACAACACAGTCAGGCAGAACGGTCAAAAAACCAGACAGATGGAAATATCCCTAATTAATGTGAAGTCAATTGTTCTTATCGTAGGGAGGTTGTGTCCGCAACCTTCAACTAGTAGTTTCTTTTTATTATTCGTTGAGGGTGGCGGATTTCAAATCCCCTATAAAAATCAACTTGGGATCATCATAATAGAATTAGTATTATGCAAATAAAGTTAACCAAGTCAATAGTAAAAAAAAAATAATACAAGTGATGTCAAAGCATTGGTGATCAGGTAGAAAGGCCAAATGTGGTATGCTCGTGGTGGGCGGATGGCTACAATTTTTGTTTTTAGTTCCTTTTTGGCACACTCTGCCTACCGGGTTGATGCCTTACGAAAAACGACTATACCCCCACAAAAGTGAATAAATTAGTAGACAACCCCAAAATATAACCAGTTTTCGAGATTACGCCCCCAACAAACCAAACGCGTGCTTGTCCTCGGATTTTCTACGAAAAAATCGACCCGTGTCTTAACCTATATGGATATCATCCAAACCGAGAAATTACCAGTATAAGAGCGTCTAATTGTAGACTAAATATTTTCAGATGTATAGAATGGTAACCGAATCAAAGCCCATCCGCAAAGCGATAATAGATACGG
Source organism: Artemia sp. Qi Xiang Cuo (assembly GCF_049724085.1). Lineage (NCBI taxonomy): Eukaryota > Metazoa > Arthropoda > Branchiopoda > Anostraca > Artemiidae > Artemia > Artemia sp. Qi Xiang Cuo. Next base: position 30,300,483 of record NC_142806.1, read on the forward strand.
AGTTTATTACAATAATGCACGCGAAGGAAAATATCATATATGCGGCAGCCATGATTGTCGTGGACGAACAAGGAAAAGAGATATATGCAAATGAATGGGATTTAACCTACAACCTTAAAGATTATACACACAACAATTATATTTCTGGATTAGCACTCGCTAATACCCCCAAATATCGCCCAGCTAGAGGGAACGTTAAAACAAGATATAGAAGAAGCGCAAGACAACTTTGTTATTTGCAATTATTAATAAGACATTTGCAAAAGAATCTCAATATTAAATATTTACAATCTAAGGGACCTACTCAAACAGACCTCTAACTTTTTGAGAAATGCAGAGCTACAAAAAGTCGCTATAATTTAGACAAAAATCCTCAATATATTAAGTATGAAGGTATACGTCATCCCCTATCAGATGTCCAAAAATACAAGCAATTTTATTTGATCCGAACCCTGAGCAATACAAATCCCTAGATAGTAAATTATTTCTTAAACGTATGGAAACACGCCAAAGAAAAAAAGACGCATATAAAGAAAATATCAAGAAAACAAAAAGAAGATTCTAAACTGTAAATTTAACAAAAAAAAACAATAACTATAATTATCGTAGAAACCTCAACGTAAGAGTTATCGTAGCTTCACCCGCAATGTACGAGTGATTATTCATTAAAACTAAAATCAAAAAATTTCTAGATATACGCTGACTTCTGACGATTGCTTACGCGTACAGTCTTCACCGAACCAATATTAATCAAAACTAACGAAAAGACCGGCGAAAAATCAGAAAGAGATAACCTGCATGGAATGTTACTAACCCCTTTAGCTAGATAATTAATTTATTAATAACATGAGGAAATTTCCTAGTTGCCCGCAATTAAATACACCACAATTAGTGTCAGAAACAGCACATCATATTTGTCCACAGCGTTTCGCGTATAAACAATGTCATAGTCTAAATAATGTAAATGAATTATTAAGCGAATATGTATTAATAAGATTAGTAGAAGAATTAGACTTTGTCACGTTACATTTCCTCCTAAAACCACCTAGAAGTACCCTAGAAGACAGAGTAATCTCAAGAATAATGGCAAGTTTAGTATATTGTAATTTCATTCCAAGGATAAGGCCCACAACAATAGACACAAGGATTAGACACAAATGAGAATAATGAAAATAACATAGTATTCGAATTGAAATTCCTAAGCACAAATGTGTTATCATGGGAAGTTCATCGCCTTAATACCATGCTGGCACGATTAGAAATACGTAATACACTACCGAAAGATACGGCAATCTTAAAATTGAATATAGATGAACATGGAAGGAATCTTGTATACAAATAGGATTAAGGTGTTCATAAAATATATAGTATACACATCGTAAACCCCACTGTTTAAAAAAAAAAAAAAAGTTTAAATCAAGTAATTCGATGAACTAGTGTATATTATATGCTAAGTTAAACCATACACTTACCTCAATCCTCTCGTGTAAAAGAATAATCTTTGCCCTAAGCCAGAGCCTAATGGTTTTGCTCGCAATAATGCCAATAGGGTCATTAAAGGATTGATAATGAAAATAGGCTACCAGTGTGTTTGTGTAGATGTTAATTGCTTACTTACTTATGTGCTAATTATTAAATATAATACAATATACATCATTTGGCAATCATTAACTAAGTATTTAAAACATGTATCAACCAGTCATAACGGTATATCATCAACAAAGTAAGAATAGAATTTCCAAAAACAATTCTAAGTTTAAAATGTTGCTCATAAACAATAATTGTGTGCTACGCTTATAAATCAGCCTTGATAAAATGATATAAAATAATTCGAAAATTAAATTAACGAAAATTGTCATGATAAGACAGCCCAAGTTAAGAGTGAAAGTGCCTAAACAATAAGGAATTTTACAAAAATAGGTAAAATTAATAATAGATTAATTTTAGAAACAAGCGAAAAGATGAGGCTTAAGCACATCATCATAATCCTCGTTGTTCACGCAACAGCCCAAGATATCGTAAAACATGGAGTAATATTTAAGCATGAAAATTCACTCCTATCCAGCCATAACGCATGGAAAATCTTTATGAAACTAGATCCCAAACCATTTGAAACCTTATTTCAACAAGTGACGAGACTAGAGAAAAATACAAATGAACTCAAGGAATCCATATTTCAATTCCAAAGATCAGATAAAGGATTACAGGCCAGTAAAATGATGCATAGTAAGGACAACAAAGAATTCCAAGCTCCAATTATCCCAAAACTAAAATCAAAATTCATAGTAGATGATTTTGACAAAAAAATGGCCGAAATAGACATGGCACTAGAAACCGGTACTACAGAAAATAGAAAGAAAAGGTCAGCGAATAATATTGAAAGCCTGTCGAGAGATTTGACTCCAAGAAAAGGAAAACTTTACGATGGAAATTACGCAATGTTAAATGAACTACCGAGCCTATGGACTTTTCTCAAAGAATTATGGCAAAATCATGCTGAGAAAAATGTTACAAAGAAAATATTATCCAAATTCGCAAAAGAGAAAGACTACATACAAATTATTATCCTAAAGGAGTTTAAATTTTCCAATACACAACAAAATAATAAGGGTAGAAACCCCACAGAAAGGAAAGAAAAGGACACAAAGACAACCACGCCTATTTATGAGACCCGAGTAAGAGAACTACAATCTTCAATGTCAGAAACTATGACGAACACAGTCCCAGAAATGAGCGCACTTAGTAAAGAATCACCTAAAAATTTGACCATGCTGACTTATCTAAAACCAACGATAATTACAAAATGGACTTGGTCAACAGGGCCCACGTTTACGCGCACCCAACCGAATTTCATATTTACTATAGGCCTAAGGGCAAGAATTCCAGTAAGGCATACCAAAACACAAACAATAAGGGTACAAGGAATTAAACCCGAAGAAAGAAAAAATAACTATGAGAAAGACGACGAAAATGATTACGTACACAAGAAGTGTTGGACAATAGACGGCAAACGCACTTGTGCTAGGCTAGCAATGGCCGACGAGCCGGCGAAAGAAGATAGTGAACCATTCCCTTATCTAAACGAGAAAAACGCCCAAAAAATATCAATTTACCAAGCCTTCTTAATATTATACAGATAAAGGTTACAAGCCTTGTTTGAACTATTTGATACGGAAATACAAAAATTAAAACAAAGTACAACGCAAATTTTTGAAGTATTTTTACGAAGAAGGAAATATCGGAGATCCTCAAGCCTAATTCCCATCATCGGAGAATTCGCGTCTCGCCTTTTTGGTTTAACAACGGAGGAAGACCTGAATATCCTAAGGGAAAACGATAAAAAGTTAAATAATGCCATGAACATAACGTTACATGTCCAGAAAATACAAGCAAGCATAGCTAACTACCAAAGAGATAAAGTCGAAATGATATCCAAGAAAATCTCAAAAACTGTAAATGTAATGAATTGCTTCAGGAATGAAGTGGATCGTGTGGTGAAAGACGCGAGCTTCACCTTGGTATCACTTGATATAATTACCATGTCATTACTAAATCTAGCGACAGATGTTAGCAAGTTCGAGTTCGCATTGTTTGCCCTCACGGGAGGAACCTTGTCAAACGACCTGGTAGACCCTTCCAATCTAAAAACCATTTTAGATGAAATGAAAACAAACCTAACGTTTGGTTTACATTTACCCATAGAACCAGAAGTATCAAATTTATTCCTTTATTATACAAACCTAAAAGTACACATCACGGAAATAAATGAACTATTATTCGCAGTAGTGACAATTCAATTGATAAACCAACAATCCATATATGACTTTTACAAAATCTCAACCTTCCCTACTAATATAAAGAAAACGAATTCATTTATGACTATCACACCTGAAGCAGACTATTTACTTGTTGATCAAGATAGACGAAAATATGCCCTAGCGAACCCACAAGACTTAAAAGAGTGCGTATCATTCAAAAATCTAGTTTGCCAGCTCACGTTACCTATTTACAACGTCAAATCAGGATCTTGCATGTTGGATATATTTTTAAAAGACACCCAAAAGGAAGAAATACCCAATTCTTGTAAAGCCTTGATAGGAAGTACTAAACGAGAAATATTCATACACCTTAGAAATGATCTTTGGTTATTTTCTGTCCCAAGAGAAACCGTTGAAACTTTATCCTGCTATAACAATACAGAAAAATCGATCCAAGTTATAGGACCGAATTACTACTACAAGATTTGGGTACGATAACCATAAAACAAGGATGTAGACTGGTAACTAAAGAATCAACAGTTCAAACGCCGTTAATTACCACAAGCACAAATATAATAAGTCCGAAAATAATCAGTTTTAAGGCAATCAACCTGTCGTATACCATTCCCAATATAGAGAGCGAGGAAATGAAAACCTCAATATGGTCCAAAATAGAAAGGAATAAAGGAACGTTGCCACTTACGAAAATAAGAGAAGCTTTAAACTCCCAAGTTCCCCTATTCACCAATGAGGACCAAAGATTAACTTACGTAGATAATAAATACGGATTATTCTTGACCAATTTCTGGTGGAACATACTACTGACTGTATGTGTCGTATTCGAGATTTCCTTGACTATAAGAAATTTACTGACATTCAATTATGGAAGAATTCTGAGAATAAGAAGGCAAGTCCCAAAGGAGGAACACGGGGAAGTGGCAGAAATGCAAAATTTAAGCCAAGAACCCCAAGAAAACGCCTAAGGCCAAGAAAAAGGGAAGACATTAGAAAACGAGTGGGTATAGAGGTCTCCACTCGTCCTTGCTATGTCTATTTCCCTCCATGTAGTATCGTTTACGCAAAACCGTGTGGCTGTGACGCTGCAACGTGCGTTGCTTAAACAGCACGGACGGGCGTGAACAATGCAGGCATGAAATATGTTGTAAAATTAGACCTCAAATTTAATGATGTAGCGTAAACTATGTCAAGATGATTATTTTAAATCTATATAAAAATTAATCAAGTGTTAAAAGAAATTTAAATGAAATGTATTTAATAGTGTATGCTAAGGAGCATAATAAGGAACCTCACTTTATAAGAATTAATCTCTTATATCATTGTATATCATGATAACCTAGAAGAAATTTCTATGTTTTAGAAATCCCAAGGGAAACTTCATAAATGTTTCCATCCATGTAATAAAAATATCATTTCATTAAAAATCAATGTGTGTATATATTAATGTCAGTGCATTTAAGTTGTCTTATAGAGTAAAATGTACCCAATTGATACATGACCTATTTGTGTCATAATTACTCATTTCAAAGAACGTGTGATTCTGCCGAGTTATTTTATTTCAGGAATTGGAACGGCATATCAAACACTAATAAGGCCAATGCATAAACCAGTGCAATTATAGCCCAGTAGCACCTATTTTCATCACATCTCGACCAACGAAGAGTACTTGCCATGAATCCCAAGATACTCTCATCCAAACTTTACCTACGAAATTACGGACACCTTTTGATCAAGAAAACGACGATTGTTCGACGAAGAATAATTTTCTGCAATTTTAAATCATATTATGTATCAGGTAACTAATCTCAGTATCCAGTACATTATCAAAATATAAACATAACGAACCTGAGAATCCCATTATCAAACACAAAATGTAAGTGAATACATCATCTTTGATAGTAATTTTGATGAACCCACAGGGACACGTTGAGTGTGTTAAAGAATCCAATACAGCAGAACTTTTACACATCGACGAATAACAATTCAAATACTCGTCGACTTTCTCTCCATTACAAGATAACTGAGACATTAGATATTACGCTAGATATTACGAGCTAAATCTTAAAACGTGGACTGGGAAACCTATCGTTGAATGTTACAATAGCAATCACAGTGAATGACCCCTGAGTGACAATGTACTCTAACCACAAATCAAAGACAGTATGTTAAAGGAGTTACTAAAGTTTGATGTTGACCCACCCCAAAGTCAAACATCATCCCCCATGATTTACCAAGGAATCCCCATATAGATTAATGAAGACAAGCAATACACGAACAATTTTATGAACTATTAAGTGCACAAAGGAACAGTTTTACACGACAAACAAATTCTCTACGTAATTAAAGATAACCAAAGGATGATATGCTATATCCAGCTGCTTTTAAATGATCAGCATCTCTGTCATCAACGTAATCCCAGTGCTCAAAATTTTAACAATAAAGCACACTACAAGCTATTCAAAAACAACAGGTGAGAAAAAACTCTATTAGCGAAATTCAGCACACCTGTAACCAAAAGTTTGGTAATTAGAAAAATCACTTGATCTGAGATGAATGTATCCATAATCAAATTAACCCGTAAAAAAACTATATATGAAGTATTTTATGAATTTTGTTTCAACAAGACAATACTAGTGAAGGACCATGATTTGCAGCAGAAAAAGCGAGTATACTAAAGGACACGTATAGTGGTAAAATAGGTATGAACTTATATCACGTTTTATTAACTTTGACAACTTAACGATTTTGATATCCTATTATTGATGTTTACATAACAAACAATCCAAGTAAAAGTGTTTTTAATACCAGTAAAAATGGTAAACTAGTATTATGTGTTATGAATTATTCGTGTGTGTATCGCTATATGTTCAGGTAGAATTATGTGTAGTATTACAATATTATTCGTATAAGTTAGCATAAGATAGGAAACATAGTTATTCCGTAGCTAGCTTAAGATAGAAAAATATATAAAAGATGAATCTTGAAAAAAAAAATTTAGTAATAGTAGAATAAGTTCAAGTTTACCAAATATTGTTAGAAATATAGGAATAATCAGGGTTAGATGTAGAAAAAAAAACCTTGGTGTAAGTACCTATCTCAGTCCGGTAGAGGAAACTTAGCAGACTATAGGAACTAAAATAAGAAAAGTAATATAGAAAGAATTTTAATTGCTTCTGATTAAGATCAAATAGACCTATAATAATATAATATCAGTTAAAATTGTATGAAATAAACAGTAGACAAAATTTCAAAATAATTTAAAACCTAAGGGCAAGCAAATCCTAATGACGGGACGTCATTCAAAATTGGGATGGGTAATATGTACCATGTACAATAGATACTCTAAATATGAAAAATTTATTTCGTTCTAAATACACTTTCGACGTAAATTAAACTCCCCTAATTAAGTTGGAATTTCCGTCTTAAACTCTCATTTATTTGTCAGCCAAATATCCCTTTAAAAAGATCGAAGCAAAAGATGATTAATTTCAAATACCAAGAACTTCAAGAATACCCTGTTGTACTCTGCATAGATCCGCATTCTTTGTTCCACAAAACAAAGGAGTCTCGAACATTCTAGACGCTATTGACAGATTTCAAAGGCGAAAAGAAATACAGGTTTTTTGCAAGTACAATACTAATGAGGCAGATTGGAATTTCGCAGGAGTACTTTGAAATATATAGTGGGATATTGTCTAAAATTTAGTTGGAAGGTTTTATTAGAAATGTGGGTATTTAGTGATTAATATTGTGAAAAAAACTATTGGGTAGTTTTATCAGCATAATAGTCGGATTTTGTCAGCATAAGGGTAAAGTGGCGGGCCCTCCGTGAGGAGATGAGCCAATTGGAAAATAGTGATTATTGCTCATAATCAGAACTCACGTTATCTAGTAGTGAAGAGGTGTTTTTTAGGCAGACAGATAGAGAGAGAGAGACAGTCAGACACATACATTCTCGTATTGACCATACTTGTATTTGCCATTGCTTATTGAAGTTCGATGCTGTACGATTAATCATGTAAGTCTAATAAACCTATTACTTTTCTATTTTTAGTTTCATTTTATTAGTTCGTATCTAGCTTTCAAAAGTAGCCATCTAGTTCGAATGCTCTCCATTGGTAACGCTCCCAGGGTCTCTGATAACTTTATGAAGAATGATTATATGCCTGGAATGATGTGTCCCTGGACCATTTAGTCACCTCTTAAAGGAATTCAAGCTCGTAGTTGATCTATTTTTATTTTTCTCCCATAGGGAGTGGCGCGGTCAAACATTTATCATATCGCCTTACAAGGAAATGCTAGCTTAATTGACAACCGATCAAAAAAAAACCTCCCCCCATAACATCTGGCGCAGCCTAAACGCCACATTTGGTAAAGTCAAAACGTAACATCTGGCGCGGTCAAATAATCATCATATCACCTTACAAGGAAATGCTAGCTTAATTAACAACCGATCAAAACACAAAACCTCCCCCCATAACATTTGGTGCAGCCGGTAGGCGCAGCCATAACAGAAGCGGCTTTCCCAGTGGTACTTCATGGCAGGTTATCAAGACTACCTAGTTTATTGCATGTATTAAATCAGTGATTTTCACCCATTGGAGGGATAAACACCGGCATCATACTTAAAAAAAAGAAGTGAAAACGCATTATTCGAGGAAAGTGTGTAAACATGATGAAATCATGGTTACCTTGAATGCCGACAAAGAGATATATTTGAACTATGAAACAAGTAGTAGTGGAGATCTTATTGGGAATGTATGCCTACGTTGTCATGAGTTAAATTCCTTTTGAGTACCCAAGAATTTCCATCATGCAAATGGTGGATATGTAAGAACTTGAACTTTTCTTCACTTCGTTGTGAAAACTCAGAAATAAAGTGGAACCTTTTGTCTTCTCTGGGAAAACATTCAGAAAAGAACTTGGACTTTTCTTCACTTCTTTGAGAAAATACAGAATTAAAGTAGAACTCTTTCTCTTCTTGGGGAAAAGTTTAGAATTCATGCATACCGTTTTTCTCTTCTTTTGAAAAATTTAGAATTGAACTTTAACTTTTTTTTGTTTGAGAAAATTCAGAAGAGAACTTAAACTTTTCTTCACTTCTTCAAGAAAACTCGAAATTAAAAGTGGAACTATTTATCTTCAGAAGAGAGAACTTGTACTTTTCTTCACTTCTCTGAAAAAAACTCAGAACTAAGTGGAACTTTTTCTATCTTCATGGAGAATATACAGAATTCAACTGTAACTTCTTTTCTATCTTCTACGGAGAAATTTAGAACATAAATTTTAAATTTTTTTCATATCTGAGAAAATTCAGAACTGAAGTGGAACTTTTTTCTCTTCTTTGGTAAAATTAGGAATTGAGCTAACTTTTTTCTCTTCTTTAAGAAAATTCAGAAGAGAACTTGAACATTTTTGCACTTCTTTGTGAAAACTCAGAATTAAAGTGGAACTCTTTATCTTCATGGTGAATATTCGCAATCAGAGTATAACTTTTTTCTATGTTTTACGAGAAATTTAGAACAGAACTTAAAATTTTTTCACCTCTTTTAGAAAAATCCGAACTGAAGTGGAACCTTTTTATTTTCTCTAGAAAAATTAGAATTGATCTGTAACTTTTTTTTTCTTTGAGAAAATTCAGCAGAGAACTTGAGCTTTTCTTCACTTTATTGATAAAACTCAAAATTAAAGTGGAACTCTTTATCTACATGGTGAATATTCACAATCATAGTATAACTTTTTCTTTCTTTAATATGAAATTTAGAACAGAACTTAAATTTCTTTTTTTATTTCTTTGAGGAAAAATCGAACTGAAGAGAAAACTTTTTATTTTCTTTGAAAAAATTACAATTGCTCCGTAGCCTATTTCTTTTCATTGCGAAAACTCATAATAGAGCTTGAACTTCATTTTGTTGAGAAAACGTAGAATTAAAGTGGAACTTTTTATTTTCAAGGAGAATATTCACAATCAAAGTATAACTTTTTTCTATCTTCTATGGAAAAAATTTAGAACAGAACTTTAAATTTCTTATGTCTTTGAGCAAATTAAGAACCGAAGTGGAACCTTTTTTGTTTTCTTTGGAAAAATAGAATTGAACTGTAAAGGTTTTATGTTCTTTACTAAATCTTGAAATTCATGTATAATTCTATATCTTTATGGCGAATATTCGAAATCAAAGAATTACTTTTTTCTATCTTCTACGTGATGTTATGAAGAGTTTTAATTTTTTTTTACTTCTTTGTGAAAAATCAGAACTGAAGTGAAATATTTTTATTCTCATTGGAAAAAATTAATATTGATCTGTAACTTTAAAAAAAAAAATCAGAAATGTAAAAAGGAACCCTTTTATTTTTGAAAAAAATAAAATTGATCTGTAACTTTTCTCATTGAGAAATTTTTCTGAAGAGAACTTGACCTTTTCTTTCCTTCGTCGAGAAAACTCAGATTTAAATTTGAACTTTTTATCTTGATGGAGAATATTCACAATCAAAGTATGACTTTTTTCTATCTTCAATAGAAAAATTTAGAATAAAACTTAAAATTTTTTTCACCTCTGAGAAAAATCAGAACTGAAGTGGAAGTTTTTTTTATTTTCTTCGGAGAGAATTAGAATTCAACTGTAAATTTTTTCTTTTCATTGAGAAATTTTCAGAAGAAAACTTGAACTTTTCTTCGCTTCTTTGAGAAAACTCTGAATTAAGGTGGAACTCTTTATCTTCATGATGAATATTTACAATAAGAATACAATTTTTTCTATATGTTACGATAACTTAACAAGAAAACTTTTATGTTTTTGCAGCTTTTGAGAAAAATTTAAACGGAAGTGAAACATTTGTTTTCTCTCTAGAACAATTAGAATTGATAAGAAAATTAATTTTTCTTTGTGAAATTTCAGGACAGAACTTGAACAGTTCTTCATTTTTTCTGAGAAAAATGATATTTAAAGTGGAATTTGTCTAATTTAGAAAGAAGCTTACATTTTCCTTCACTTCTGTGAGGCAGCTCAGAGTTAAAAAGGAACTCTTTTTCTTCATAGTGAATATTCACAATCATAGTATAACTTTTTTTCTTTTTTTTCTTCGAGAAAATACAGAAGAGAACTTGAACTTTTCTTCACTTTATTGAGAAAACTCAGAATTAAAGTGGAACTTTTCATCTTCGGAAGAGAACTTGAACTTTTCTTCACTTCTTTGAGAAAACTCAGAATAAAAGTGGATCTCTTTATCTTCATGGCGACTATTCTCAATCATAGTATAACTTTTTTTATCTTTAATAAGACATTTAGAACAGTAGTTTAAAAAAATTTCATCTCTTCGAGAAAAAGCAGAACTGAAGTGGAAGTTCCCATCATAAACAAATAAGTAGAACAACAGGGAAATTTTTATACAAGACAGTGGAACGCAACTTTAAATGAATATTTCGACCCTGTATCCAAGGGCCGTCCTCAGCAAAACAGACGAAGAGAATAAAAACAATATAAAAATAACACATTAAAATTCAATCATTAAAACTGAAAGTTTAAAAAAAAAATGTTTTAAAACAGCCCTTACATCATTACTTCAAGGAAGTTCAACCAGGACTCTTAAATGAATATTTTGACCCTATATCCAAGGGCCGTCCTCAGCAAAACAGACGAAGAGAATAAAAAACAATTTAAAAGAAACTAACACTAAAATTCAATCGTTAAAAATGAAAGGTTTTTTTTTAAATGTTTTAAAACAGCCCTAATATCATTACTTCAAGGAAGTTCAACCCGGACCCCTTGAAGTAATGATATTAGGGCTGTTTTAAAACATTAAAAAAAACTTTTTTCAGTTTTAATGATTGAATTTTAATGTGAGTTTCTTTTATATTGCTTTTTTCTTCGTTTGTTTTGCCGAAGACGGCCCTTGGATATAGGGTCGAAATATTCATTTAAAGTTGCGTTGCACTGTCTTGTATACAAATTTCCCTGTTGTTGTACTTATTTGTTTATGAATCTTTTTATTTTCTCTGGAAAAAATAGAATTGATCTGTAACTTTCTTTTCAATGAGAAAATTCAGAAGAGAAATTGAACTTTTCTTCACTTCATTGAGAAAACTTAGAATTAAAGTGGAACTTTTTATTTCTCTGGAAAAAAATAGAATTGATCTGTAACTTATTTCTTAATGAAGAATATTCACAATCAAAGTATGAATTTTTTCTATCTTCAACAGAAAAATTTAGAACAGAACTTCAAATTTTTTTCACCTCTGAGAAAAATTAGAGCTGAAGTGGAAGCTTTTTTTATTTTCTCTGGAGAAAATTATAATTCAACTGTAACTTTTTTCTTATCGTTAAGAAATTTTTCAGAAGAAAATTTGAACTTTTCTTCAATTCTTTGATAAAACTCTGAATTAATGCGGAACTCTTCATTTTCTTGGTGAATATTCGCGATAAAAGTGTAACTTTTTTCTGTCTGTTGCGAGAAATTTAGAACAGAACTTTAATCTTGTTTAACCTCTTTGAGTAAAATCAGAACTGAAGGGGAACCTCTTTATTTTCTATGGAAAAAATTAGAATTGACCAGTAACTGATTTTTTTCTTTGTAAAATCTCAGGAGGGAACTTAAACTTTTCTTCACCTTATTGGGAAAGATCAGAGACAACAAAAGGCTTTTGTCTTCGAACAAAAAGATGGACTGTCCGTCAATGGTTTAAGAATGCCCTTAAACACAATGGAACTTTTTATCGTAAAGGCAAATTTTCAATATCATAGTATAGGTTTTTTCTATCTTTAATAATAAATTAAAAAAAAAACTAAAAAAAAATTTTCATCTCTTTGAGAAAAATAAGAACTGAAATGGAATTTTTTTATTTTCTCTGGAAAAAAATTCAATTGACCTGTAACTTATTTCTTTTCATTGAGAAAATTCAGAAGAGAACTTGAACTTTTCTTCAGTTCATTGCGAAAACTTAGAATTAAAGTGTAAATTCTTATCTTCATGGCGAATATTCACAATCAAAGTATAACTTTTTTATATCTTCTATGGAAAAATTTAGAACAGAACTTTAAAGTTTTTATTTCTGAGAAAATTAAGAATTGATGTGTAACTTACTTCTTTTCATTGAGAAAATTCAGAAGAGATTAATAAAATCACATGTTTTTTAAATGTGGTTCGTATTTCTGAAAACTAAAACCCAACTTTATTAAAAAATCAAAATCAAATATTATTAATGAAATCAGATGTATTTTAAACTGGGATGTTCGTATTTCTGGAAATTAAAATCCAACTTTATTAAAAAGAATCAAATATTAATAATAAAACCATATATATTTTAAACGTGGACGTTCTCGTTTCTGAAAACTAAAACCCAACTTTATTATAAAAGCAATTATTATTCATGAAACCAGATGTTTTTTAAATGTGGACGTTCTTATTTCTGAAAACCAAAACTCAACTCCATTAAAAAAAAAGTCGTAAAGTACTGTTGTGAGTGCTAAAATACGATAAGTACTTTAACTTTTAAAACAAGTTTAGGAGTAAAAATAAGAAAAGAACTTGATCTGAAATAATATAATAAAGCTTTTGAAAAGTATTTCTTCGTAATTGGGTATGCAAAAAAGTCGTAAAGTAATGTTGGGGGTGAAAAAGGATCAGTATTTCAAATTGTAAAACAGGTTTAGGAGGAATATTAAGAAAAGAACTTGTTCTGAAATAATATAATAAAGCCTTTTGAAAAGTATTTCTTGGTGTTGGGCTATGCAAAAAGTCGTAAAGTAATGTTGGGAGTGAAAAAAGATCAGTACTTCAACTTGTAAAACGGGTTTAGGAGGAATATTACGAAAAGAACTTGTTCTGAAATAATATAATAAAGTCTTTTGAAAAGTATTTCTTGGTGTTTGGGTATGCAAAAAGTCGTAAAGTAATGATGGGAGCGAAAAAAGATTACCAAAACCCTTGAAAATACTAATAATATAGGGTAAAATGTTGTTATTGTAGCTAGTTTAGAAGGAAAATTCTCCACCAAGGCTACCAAAACTCTTGAAAATACTAATAATATAAGGTAAAATGTTGCTATTATAAATAGTGTAGAAGAAGAAAGCTCCATGAAAGCTATGAAAACCCTTGAAAATACTAATAGTATAGGGTAAAATGTTGCTATTGTAGCTAGTTTAGAAGGAAAATGCTCCATCAAGGCTACCAAAAATCCCTTGAAAATACTAATAATATAGGGTAAAATGTTACTATTGTAGCTAGTTTAGAAGGAGAATGCTCCATCAAGGCTACCAAAAACCCTTGAAAATACTAATAATATAGGGTAAAATGTTGCTATTGTGGCTAGTTTAGAAGGTAAATGCTCCATCAAGGCTATCAAAAACCCTTGAAAATACTAATAATATAGGGTAAAATGTTGCTATTGTAGATAATTTAGAAGGAGAATGCTCCATCAAGGCTACCAAAAACTCTTGAAAATACTAATAATATAGGGTAAAATGTTGCTATTGTAGCTAGTTTAGAAGGAGAATGCTCCATCAAGGCTACCAAAACCCTTGAAAATACTAACATATAGGATAAAATGTTGCTATTGTAGCTAGTAGAGAAGGAGAATGCTCCATCAAGGCTATCAAAACTCTTGAAAATACTAATAGTATAGGGTAAAATGTTGCTATTGTAGCTAGTTTAGAAGGATAATGCTCCATCAAGGCTACCAAAAAACCCTTGAAAATACTAATAATATAAGGTAAAATGTTGCTATTGTAGTTAGTTTAGAAGGAAGGACGAGATTTAATGTTCTTGATAAAAACGTGGACGAGATTTAATGTCCTCGGTAAAAGCCTAGACGAGGTTTAATGTCCTTGGTAAAAGTCTGGACGAGATTTAATGTCCTTGGTAAAAGCCTGGACGAGATTTAATGTCCGTGGTACAAGCCAGAAGGAGATTTAATGTCCTTGGTAAAAGCCTGAACGAGATTTAATGTCCTTGGTAAAAGTCTGGACGAGATTGAATGTCCTTGGTAAAAGCCTGGACGAGATTTAATGTCCTTGGTAAAAGTCTGGACGAGATTTAATTTCCTTGGTAAAAGCCCGGACGAGATTTAATTTCCGTGGTAAAAGTCTGGACGAGATGCAATGTCTTTGGTAAAAGCCTGGACGAGATTGAATGTCCTTGGTAAAAGCTTGGACAAGATTGAATGTCCTTGGTAAAAGTCTAGACGAGATTTAATGTCCTTGGTAAAAGTCTGGACGAGATGTATTGTCCTTTGTAAAAGCCTGGCCGAGATTTAATGTCCTTGGTAAAAGCCAGGACGAGATTTAATGTCCTTGGTAAAAGCCTGGGAAGGAGAATGCTCCATCAAGGCTACCAAAGTTTCAGAAATTTAAAATAATTATTCTCAATACATACCTCCAAATAAAAAATAAAATGTATCTCTTAATAGAGTTAGCATTCCCTGAGATGCCTTACCTTTTTCGTTTCTACTTTCAAATCCCCTAAAATGTCAATTAATCTCTGACGTTTACTATGTTCTGGCAACTGTGCTCAGATACATTTTAAATTCCCATGAAACCTTCCAAATTTATAAACACGTCTCATGGACAAATTGTGTCAAACAGATATTTTGCCCCGTCAGTATTTCTAACTCCCTGATAAAAATGTTTACGAAGTGAAATGGTATGCCTTCTTCTACTTTCATTTAAGTGTTTTATGATCGCTGATCAAAGTTTATGTTATTTGTGCCTTTCATTTGTTGTTTTACTATGTTCATGGCCGTATATTTGGCTTTAAAATACATTTCTCTATTTATCTATCTAATATGCAGAATAATTGTACCAAACAAATTTTGCATGCAGACTCGCTATACTTTACACCCCCCCCCCCTAATATACAAATATATCGCCCAATTTTATTTCTAAAGTAGCTAAAAACTGGTGTGTTCTCGAATTTTACACAGCGTAAACTTGAGTGAGTGGTGCATAATACACAAGTACTAAATTCGTTCCCCCTACGGAAATAAAACTCAAATTAAAGTCTCAAATTCGGAAAGCCTTATTTTCCACGGGGAGTATTTTCCGGGGGGGGGGGGGGGGTAAACGCATATAACCATGAAAACCACATACCTTCGTTTCACGAGAAGCAATAACATTTGTTATTTTTTGGTGCTACGTAATTATTTGCTTGTTCTTAAAAATCATAGGCAGCGCAAGAGCGCTGCCAAAGTAAAGAGCAAAGTGGGCAAAATGTTTTGTTTTCACCAAGGCACTTTGCATGAAAGAAGTTATCATAGGATTTTGGAAGGGGCTAATTCATTTGGAAATTGAAAGTTTTAGTGCTCTTTTTAAGAGTCAAAAGTGATCGGAGGGCAACAAGCCTTTTTCCCTCGTATCTTTTTTCGCCGAAGACATACGATCAAAATTTTGAGGCAGCCATGTTGTTCAGCATAGTTGAAAGGTACAACAACTATGTCTTTGAGGATAACAACCACAATACAGCCCTGCGGGCAAGGGAGGTAAGTTATTCAATTTGCTCATTGCTTACACGCAGTATTCGCTATACGGAAAGGGGAGCATGTTTGACCTTTTGTGTAAAAAAGGCCAAGGGCATTCAGGTAAAGCTCTCACAGAATGCTGATAGGAGCAATGACCTAAGTCAAAACACACTATGTGCATACGGGTCGCCCAAAGGGCGCATCTCAACAGTGACTTGTTGGAAAGTGACTTGTTGAATGATGAGGGGGATTATCAATTGACCAAAAGGCAGTGTGGGCACGCTACTGTAACTAGAAGTACTATTTATTTTGCGACTACTACAAAGGCTGTGAATATTTAGGTAACATTTTCAGGAAATGTTGAGGAGAAAGTTTGACTAAATCAAAACACGACTTCCAGTTCTAGGGCATGATGAGGGGGGTGTTCAGCTGACCAAACAACGTTATGTGTATTATAGCTATTACTACTACTAAGCTAAGAAGTGCAGGGCTGGCACCCCCCGTGCCTTCTAAAGACCAGAATATAATTTGCACTTTACTGAAAGAAAATGCATTTTAGATGTTTTTCTGTTTTTAACTTCAATAAATCTGAAATTACTAGGACTTTCAGGAACGAATATCAGTATATATATTAAACTGTAAATCCACATTAATTTATTCAGCCCTACTTCTCTTAGTTTCTGATCTTTTTGAGTTTAACTTGGTTATTTATTGTAATTTCTGTTCGTTTTGGGTTTCACTTATTGATTGATGGTAGTTTACGCTTAAATAAGTATTTGACTTCATTTCTGCTTATCTTCGTTTATTTTGCTCATCTTTGGTTCTTTTTGCTCATTAATCTTTGGTTAATACAACCTGCACCGTTTTCTGACGCAAAAGCAAAATATTAAAAGAGTCAAAAATGGTTCCATCTCTGATCAGACCAGACACCAACTGCTGTACTGCTGAACGCCCTCCTCTCCCACCCCAATCTGTTAAAAGCTTCACTCTTTTACCCCCTTCCGTGAAGTTCCCATTTCCTTTAAATCCTTTCTTGTGATAATCCTTTATATTTAGTCATTTATAGATAACTATTATATGCAAGTTATAGTAAATCATATATTACAACATATGTATAAAAAAGTGAGAAGGTGACTTAAAAGTCACCTCCTTGATTTCCTCTAATAAGGTGGTCCCCATTTTCTTATGTTTCAATTAGTTTAAGAACCTTGAGCACTTTGAAAGGTTGTTTTTTCTCGCTTGGCGGAGGTCCTTGCTGCTTGTTCCGTATTTCTAACTCACTGGTTGAAATTTATCCTCGGCATTGCTTTGTCCTTTTGTTTCTTCGTTTTTACTTCTTCATTTTTCATATTTTCCCTTACCTTGATAGAAGTGCGGATGGAAGACGGTGAACTTCCTCAAGCAAAATCAGCAAAGAAGTACACTATGGGCATTCTGGATGAAATATACATTATATTATTGAAAGCAGAATTCTTTGAAGTCTTCCAAGAAAATGTTTCGAAATGAAGCAGACTCCTCTTTCTGCTACTTTTAACAACTTATTGCAAAAAAAAGATAATAAGCCGTGTCCGTTTCTTGGCTTGATTTGCCCAAAGCGTCACGATTCCTTGAGAAAGAAGGGCTCGCGATAGGCGGATTTGGAAAACGGGCCCAGAGTGTCTAATCACGGCTTTATAAACTGCGACATAAATACCAATCTAAAACAAATAACAATTACTAGTACTAGAAACTTTACTAGTACATAAAGAGTAAGCTTTTATATATTTTAAGCACAATTTTGCCAGTCAAAGGAACACATTTATCGATTCCAATCTGAAACAAAAGCAGACCGAATATTCGCCCTCGTGAAGACTTGTATTTTTTCATTGAACGACGTGAAAATTGACTGCTTGCCTTCTGTCAAGACCTAGTGTAAGTACCAGAAGCAATAAAATTTTATCATATAGAACAAATGCAGATAGAGTTTATTTTGAGAGTGCTCAAAGTAGGCTAAGAATCTTCAGGTAAAAATTTCTAGCTTTAGTCTTCAACCTTTGTCTACTTTGGATGGGATGCTGGGAATTTAGCGCAATTTTAATCACTTTTTTATAATGAGAGCGATGCACGATACAAAAAATTGTTCTGTGAAAAACAGACGCTGAAGAAAATAGTGCGCACTGTAAAAGACCTACTACTTGAAAGGTGCGAGCGGTTAGTATTCCAAGTGCGTTTGGAGCTTGTACTTTAATTGAGCTACAGTCAACTTCAAGCGTTTTACCCTCGTTGTTACAGCTATTCTGCTCGTTTTACTCTCGAACTCTAATTGACTTTTCATAACGCCCGTCACTAAGTAGAGTCAGAGCGTAGTCACTGACTACGCTCTGGAAGCTAGGAAGCTGAAAATTCCGCTTATGGGTTTCAGAATTTTCAACATAAGTTGTCTTAGTATATTTAAAAGGACTCAATTTCAGTTCATCCGAGAATTTTGCCTGCATATCTAGCAATTGCCTTACTGGCAAAGAAAAAAAAATTCAAAGTTCGGATCTTGTTGAAACTACAGTCAGAACTACGGTTGGACTGACTTAAGTCAAGTCGACTACAGTAAACCACCGTAGTTATTGGAGGTAAAGCATTAAACTCGATTAATGAGTATTCATCAGCGAACAAAGGAGTAAATCCATGTCTTTATGTGGAGCGATCAAAATCACTCTAACACTGCTCCAACATGAGATATATTAGAAATAAAAGTTCCCAAATACTCAACTCTCAAATTTTATTAAAGAAAATTCAAATAAATAAAGATTCCATCAAACTTGAAAACACCAATGCATAAAGATTTCTTTCAGAAATATATAATCAGAAGAATGAGAAGAACTAAAACAAGAATGCAGCCAACGAAAAAAATTGTCATGTCCTGATCGCTTCTCTTTTCTATTAATCTAATTACGGTAGACCCCATTCCAATGGAATTTGCAGCATCTAGGGCACGTCCCTTGATCCCTGCAAAATTATAGGTTTCTAATAAAATCAAAAGAGTACAACTGCAATCTAGAATAACGATGAAATTTGCCACTAATTGAAAGATAGCGCTGATAGGATTACGGGGATGGGTTGAATTGCATGGCATGATTATATTTTTATTAGATCTATTTCCTTTTCAGGAGAGGGAGGAGGTAGATTTTCTTAAATTGTACAAACTTTCTTATGAAAATTGCTTTACTTTGGTGTAACCCAATCTTGACTAGTATTTATACATTTGGCATAATCGTGAGACATGACCTCCCTAAGCGTCCTTTTCTAAGTTCAGCATACTATGCGACCAGCATCGCTTTCACGTAACCTCACGAGTCAAATGGTTCGTGTTAACGAGCTGTAAGCAAGGAGCGACTCGTGCTAATAATCCTTTAAGTTTAAAGCTACCCACCAAAAGTTGTAACTTATTCCCCCCTGAAAAAATCCTTTTGTACCCCCCCCCCCCCCCGTAAAAAATCCTAGATACGACCCTGGGCATAGAAAAAGCGGAGAAGGCTCATTTAAAAAGAAAAAAATTCTAGTATTCCTCTTAAGCAGCAAAAAAGATTGTGCCACAGCAAAGTTGTGTTTTGTGGTGCAAAACTGCAATTTTACCCCAAAGAGAGAGGTCAAGCTTTTGAGTGAGAATGCTGAGACAGCCAATCTATTTTAAACTATCGAAAAGTTATTTACTGACAATTTATTTCCATTTTCAGCTAGTTCTAGAAGCGCGGTCTCACTTTGTTGCTTGCAAATGCAATTTAAGCTATAGCCACAAAAACTGTGTAAGTTGCTCAGAAGCTTCTGCTAAGTTTCTGTCACCGTTAAGAATAATACTTAAATGTGTATGGTTCTCGACGTAGAAGGGACTATAAAAAAAAGGGTGGAGTTCAGAAAGTAGAGATTTTTGGATATAATCAGTCAAATACTTCTAAATAATTTTCCGATAACAAATACTACTCAGGTCCGCTCTATTAAACATATATATATTTGAAACTTGCACATCTACGTTAAAAGAGAATTTTATTTTGTTGCAAGTTTATATCGCACAGCAGTCTGAAAAACGGGGAGTACTCATAAGCCAGGGCTCAGGTTAACCTTACCTGCTATTATTTGCGAGATACCAGTAAATCTTAGACCTTGGCTCCGCCAGGGCCAAGTGTGGCACACAGCCTCGGCATCAAAGAAGTCTTGCCGGACGCCTCGGAGCGGAGAAGCAGCCATGATGTCCTCCCATTTTGGACGGAGTGACATTTCAGTACTCCGCAGGTCTCGGTCATACTGTCGTCAGAGGGTGTATTTCAGTCACCCCTTTTTCAACCACCCTCGGGTTGCCACTCCTAGACGGAATTCAGAATATGGTCTTCTGACATTCGAATGACATGACCAAGATGGGTTCATCTTCTCTGCTTCAAAAGATCAGTGACTGGTGGTTGACCTGTTCGTCTGCAAACCAATACGTGACCCTGTCCTGCCACAAAACATTCAGGATTCTTTTGAGGTAGACACTTTCAAATGCTAGGATACATTTTTCCAGTCGGACATTCAGCTTCCAGCTTTCATTTGCATGAAGGAGAACGGACATGTCGTTGCTATTCAACAGACGGAGCTTTAGACGCACAGAGTTTTTCTGGCTTCGTCAAACTGGTTTCAGTTTGTTGAATACCGATGTCGCTTGTCCAATTCTCCTTTTTATATCATAGACTATTCCGCCATCATATTCGATCCAATTTCCAAGATATTTAAACTCATGGACTTGTTCGATCGTTTTTCCGTTGCACATAAGGATCAAAGGTGAGTTGGATGTGGCCATGCTCTTCGATTTACCAACGTTTACTATTAGTCCCATTTTATCAGCCTTGTCCGCTATGGTGTCAAGTAGTAGCTGCAAACGTTGCTTCGCCTCTTCTAGAAGTACTACGTCGTCTGCAAAGTCTAAGTCTGTAAACTGCTGACCACTGACTTTTACACCAAAGCCTGATGTTTGCCGTAGGACATCATCCATTACTAGGGCAAATAGGAACGGGAATAATGCACCTACTTATTTCACCCCAGAGAGAACCTTGAAAGATCGCGTCTCCCCATATTTTGTTCGGACACAACATTTGCTCTCTTCATAGAGGGCCATTATTATATTGACTTCTTTATTGGGTACTCTATAAAATTTCAAATCTTTCATAAAACATCAGGATCGATGAAGTCAAACACTTTTTTGAAATCAATGAAGAGCAGACAAAGATGGGCAGACAACTGATACTAGATACCAATTATTTTCAGGAGCATTTTGCTATGATAAGTCAGTGTTGAAATACTGAGCATTATTACTTGGCAATTAAGTCTTGAGATACTAGGAGGCACTTCCTCATTTGTGAATATTTGTATTTTCGATAAGCATTGAAATTTCTAAATTTTAACCTTGTTGTTAAAATTTGCAGAAAAAGACCTTATTACTTATGGCAACTGTGGCACCAGTTTCAAATACAAGGGTCATTAAAAAACTAAAAGGCTGTTTTGATAGACATGTTTGGTAAAGACTGTCCATATAAAACGTTTGTGCTGAAACTACCAGCGAAACTTATTCGTCTATATTGATTCGATTATCAAAGATTAAGATAGAACAATTTAGCAGTACTTAAGCATCACATGCATTTTTAATCTTCTTTATAATTTTTTTTAGATGATTTTGTCTTTATACTTAATGAAAGCAGAACCATGAAACATTTTTTCATCCCATCGTGCGGTTTATTATGACTGAGGAAAAGATCATTACACAATTTTTTCTTTCTATAAATATTTTTTTTTAGTTTCTCCTTATCACACAGACAGGAGGATACAAAAGGAACGATAAAACTCAGTTAGTTATAAGAATAATTTCCTAGTAATACATAGTTTAAATTGATCTCAGGTGTTTCCTCTAAATTTCAAAATTTACAAAACACCCCAAAAACCGTGAATATTCTTAAAATCCAACTAGGCATAAGTTTGGTGGAAAGAGGGCAAATATTTTTCTCAATTTTTCACAAAAAGGCATACACCACGTCTTTTTTTCCAACAAGCTCTTTTGCTAGCTATTGACGTAAATTTGCGCACTTACGTTAAAAGAGAATTATATTTTTTTTGCAAGTTTAAGCGACTCGGTTATCGCACAGTAGTCTTAAAAAAAAAAAAAAAAACTCAATTCCGATTAATATAGGAATTGAGTGTTTCCTACTAGGTATAACTGGGTATTGTACCTAGTTGTTTATACGAAATAGGTATAATTTTCATATTTTGTAGGTTTTAGCACCTAAGCATTAGAATCACTATTGACTTTATACAGTCATAAGGATATTCTCTAAAAATAAGGATTAATGCCTAAAAAGGACAAGAAACTTTTTATCTTCGAATAATAAACCCTTTTTTCACGAGCCGAATTCGATCAAGTCCATCTAAAAAGCATTTACGAACATTCTCGATATAAAATAAATAACCACAAATTCTAGATATTGGTTTTGTTATTTGAAATCAGTTTTCGAAATTCTAGTAAACATAGATTTTGGGTGTCCCAGTACAAGAAGGATGAAATTTAATCTTCCCCTTTATGTCTATTTCTTACACAAATCGCTTACGATTCCAAAGATATGAGAAAAAACACACAAATCTAAAAGACTTGAGAACAGGGTTTAGGAAAATAAGCTGTGTATTTACAGACATAATTAAGTGACTGGTAAGATTCTGGATATCTAAAATCATCCAGAGGATTGGTACACTGAAAGAATAGAATATAATATATTCATTCACTACAATAGCTGGAGCTAACATGAGCATGTCATGACACACACACACAAAAAGAAGACACAAAACAAAGATCAGAGACAAAAGCAAATAAATAGCAACCCAAAAAATTAAAGCAGCAACTGCTGCTTTAATTTCAATAAATTGAAATGAGTCATAAATAAAATTAATATATGTCAAGAGTCAGTTTTCACGTTTAAAATAGTGACCGTTTATACAGAATATATCAGAATATTAAAAATATAAATGACTGGTACATTCAAAAACACTCACAGGCAAATACCTAAAATAAACTGCATCAAATATTAAATATTTGCCAAGGTAATATAACTAAAATACCGACTAAAATGAAGGACAAATGAACTGTAATATCTCTCGGTAATAGAGGCTGTGTAAGTCATTAACTGTAAACCATTATTTTTTGTTTATCGGAGTCTAGTGACTGGTTCTTCAGAAGGGGGGCTCTCAGGGTTAATCAATAGATCCCGATGAGTTGATAAACTTAAACAAGCTATTTAGAACGAACATTTAAATAAGATTTTACGTCTCTGAAGTGAATTCAGTTTGAACTGTTAAAGTGAATCACCATAAGTGGAGTAATTAGGTTCAAATATATTTTTTAAACCTCTTTTTGTATCATCTCAAGTCTATCTAATCGACCTTTCGTCAAGACCGGATGCCAAGCTAGACATGCATACTTAAGAGAAGGTCTAGCGTAGCTGCAGTATACAGACTTTAAAACTTCAGTTGACATACCAAATCTCTTCAGGTTGAAAAATGAATATAAAAGTAAGGCGCCTCTTTAGTCAGATAGTCAACGTGCGAGTTCCATCTTATGCTTCGTCGAGTTAAAAACTTAGTTCCAAAGAAAATTGTTAGATTATTTTATTTAGCTATTTTTTACCCGTATTTGCTCTATATATTTTGCTCTATATGGGCAGGTAATTTAGAGTTATGTTATAAAAAAAAATCAGAAAACTGAGCATATTTAGTCCCTTGTGGCGGACCACCAAATATATCAAAAAATCCAGATGGCTCATGATCAGGGAGTTGGACACACTGATATCTTTTAAACAGAAAACTAGCAAGCATGCGTACAACAAATGGACGGGCACCCATTACCTGAGCTTCTTCCACTGCTACATTGTGGTCAATACTATCAAAAGCCTTAACTATGTCAGCAAGTAATGCATCAACATGAGCTCAATTTTTAATAAATGTTTAAGGATGGTATCGTGTTATCTTTTATATCCTCAAATAAACAAACCCAAATAAAACTTTCAAACACTTTCGAAAGAGCCGGTGTTTTTTAATTTGGTCTCATATCTTTAATATCCTTAGGGGTCTTACACTTGGGAATTGGGGTAACATGCGCCTGTTTAAAAATACCAGGGAAAACACCATCAATAAAACATTGGTTATAAATTGCCGTTAAAGGAGTAGATAAAAGATTAGCACACTAGTAGTAATCAATGTTATACTTCTAATACTTTATGTTCCATCCTGTTTTATTTGCGGCCTTTACATTCCCTGGCACCTTTCCATGGCAGATTACCAGACTAGTTATTTGGCAGTGTATAATGTGGTCAAGCATGTTTTGAGAGTTTGGTCGTAATAACATAATGTCCTCAAACAGGTTTTTTTTTCTGTTTTTGTTGTCAATTGCACAATGAATGTACGTCATGAGATCACGTGTACATTCTTAAAAAACTGATATGATATAAAGTAGTCAAACATGTTTTGGGGGCATGCACGAAATTATATAACTCAACCGAACTGGTTTTTCAAGGTAACATCCGTTTTTTATGACCCAATCAGAGAGTGGCGGTTACTCCATATATGATAACTTGATTGATGATTGAGATTTTAATAAAAGGAATAGTTTTCTTTACAATTCATATTAGTAGGAGAATTGAATTCAAAGAGAATAGTTTATTTCAGAGGATATTAGTAGAGAAAAAAATGGGTGGTGCATCTACATTATTGGAGCTTAATGATGGAGCCGACAACAGCGGCAACGATATACAAGTACCCAATGTGGCTGTGGAAATAACCGCTGGTTGTAGACTATGTCTTGAATGAGACACTATGTATGCCAGATGCATTATATCATTTAGCAAATTTAATCATGAGAAGCAACTATGTTTTGCTGGAAATGTGAATATTCTCCATATAAATAAACTTCGGTCAGCATTAGATTTCCTATCGAACTATATTTATGAGAACAAAATTCATCAGTGATTATTATTATCATTCTAATGATGTTCAATAAAATTGTTTCTAAATCAATGGTATTTTTTTTCTTTCTATAATAAACTGCCGTATATTTTTTAGAGTAAAAAATTCTGGTTAGTCTGAAGTTGATTGTGAGAGAGTTAGGACTCTAAAAAATGGATAGATTCGAGAAAGAGCGAGTCATGAGGAATCTAGTTCTTATGGAAAACGTTTGATTCTAGATGACAATTTTCTAGAGGTGTCTATTCAAAGGAAGATATTTTCTCGGGGAATGCTTGTCGATATAATGAAAACTGATTCTCCATCATTAGACTATTGTATGAAGCTTCTACGTCGTGGTTCAAACGCATTTACACAATTTATTGATATATTGATCACAACACGGCAAAATGATATTGTGGAAATGCTTTTAAACTTTAGTCTAGAAATTTAGAACTTTTTTTTCATGAGAAAGATGATGCTCGAGAATAACTTACTTTTCTCTCTCTCTCTCTCTCTCCCAGACAATTTTTGATGTTGCTATCTCAGTTTCATTGTGGTAGTGAGAGTGTCAACTCATGAAAAAATGTTCCATACATGCCCATTATGTATGTACGCATTGGGCAGCTGGTCATCATGTGAAAATTGCACAATGATTGATGAGTATGATGAAAAGTGCGAATTATGCGACCCGTATAAATTGCATAGAGGATGTGCGAAAAAAATTAAAGATTGTAATTTCTGTCTTGAAGAGATTTGTGACTCTCATCCTAGAGGCCCCCTATGCCCCAAATGACACTATGATAAATGTAATCAGTGGGAGAGTACATATCCCGGTATGATTGGAAAGAATCGTAACCGTGATTTTAGTTTATTGCTACGAGATTGGTATCGTCGTGGTTTTAGATTGTTCTGGGAGGAGGAACCGGGTCAACGTTTCAACTGTTGGAACAACAGAAGAATATGGTTTCTACGTCATTGTTGTGAAGACAATGGGTGTTATGATTATAAGCCCACTGATTTTTATTTGGTTTTGACGGAATGTGATTCGACACTCGAGGACACTGTTTGTGAAATTGCTTCAAATAAGCAAATTGAAACATGTGAATTCTATAGAATGAATGAGAATAGTATCATTGACTATACAAAGAGATATGACAAGAGTGAAGGCACACTCTACTGCAGAAAATGTGACCCTGACATTCCAGTACATCAGGATCAGTACACTGTGAATTCAGATAATCTACCTGCACTAGTTGTTGTCGACAAATACCTAGTAGGGGATGAAATATAAAGAGTAGAAAAGTCGTTTTATCGTGTATATAATTTTTTTTTTATTAATGAACAATTTCACATCCATCTCTATAACATTTTATTATTAGGGCAATAAAATAAATATTAAATAAAATTGTAAGTATATTCTCCACTAGAAAGTCGTTCAATCGAAGTAAGTCAACGTAGATGTCGAGGAACTGCTTGTAGGTGTAGCCACGACATCTGAACATCAAAAAGAGTAATGCATGAAAGCCATATGTCTTAGTCATTAAATCCTGTACTCTTCGTTGATTTTGAATAATGGTTTTTCCACTGCTTTCGATAAAGTTGCTAAGGTCTAGAGCGTAGAATTTATACGATAGGCCAAGAGGATACAAAAATTCAATATTCTTCGCTGTTTGAAAGATGCATAGCCACTGACTGGTCTTCAAAGTTGATGGACTGCTATTAACACTGATGAGGGTATTTTTCACGTTTGGAATTTTCCTAATGAAGCTCAATGTCATATAATAGGCGTTGAATAGATAAATACATGAGTCAGTGCTTAATTCGCCCAATAATTGGTTCTTGTTCATGGCGCTAGGTCAAATGGAGCATTGCCGTTGGGGGGGAATTTCCCATAGGTTTCGAACTGAAATAGTGATATAAGCGTAATACTCTCAGTCAGAGCATTGGCAAATGTACACTCTAAACGTACATTTCCTGTTCGTACTAAGCTCATATCCTGTGTGCCAGACAAATCCAACACAATAACACAATGATTTTTTTAAAACATAAATTCGGTTATTCCATCCTCAGAGAGTTGAGTTTTGATCTAGTGACTGCATGTTGAACTCGTAGAGTATTCTATAGAATTTTTTTTCAAACTATAGAGTTTAGTATGAAATTCCATTCACTTTGCACACATAATTTGGGGGATCGAAAAAATTAAAATCCTGGGGAGATCCAGTCCAGAATCGGTTGATGCTGCCATTCTTTGCAAAGTCCAAAGCCGACTTAGAAGGGATTTCTTCTTTGATAAATGATGAATTACTATAGCTACGAGAGCCAGTGGCAATTTGACGTTGATTGGTGATTGTATGAGGTACAAGAAGTTTAATGTTGTTACCATTGGCTCTTAGCTTTTCCACTGCCAATGCAACAGAGCTCATAACCTGTTGTTTTCAGACGTGGAGACTTCCCGATGTGATAATGACGTTTGCATCGGGTGCTGCAGGAAGCGTTTTTCTGAAAATAAAATTCGATGGTGCCAGCAGTTACTTTATGTCAATCTTGACATTGGGGGGTAGCCAGTGGGAAATATTGAATATCTCATGATTTAATTTTCCGACTAGATGATACTCTTGGGTCACTGCAGTGGTCACGTCGCCGTCAGTATCAACACCTGATTTATATTCATAGACTAATGATTGTCCTCACAACTCCTTTTAAGCCTTTGGTGTCATCATCATAAATTGTATGTAGCTTGCATAGTTTGATAAATTATTGCTACTGCTCACCAATGTTCCATTAATAAATACATTAATTTGTTTGAATAGGTTGTGTAGAATACAGTTTTCATAGGAGAGACCATCACCGGCATTTGGAGTTGTATTATCTGACTTTTTCTTCACCACAACATTTAAATCAATAAATGTTGACGACAAATCAATGAAATAGTCTTCATTGGAAAATATTTGAAAGTGTATATTCTCCGAGAGGGGTTGTTGGGGGTGAAACTGTTCATAGTACCCATACTTGACACTGACATCAACATTTTCAGCATTGAATAGATTCAATAAGGAACTGATTGATGGATGTGATTCCTGGTGGGGGAGATAAGTCATTTTAAGAGAAGAAATCCTTCTTTGATCTAACAATATTTTTCTTTTTCTTCTTCTTCTGCTTATTGGGGTTCGTTGTTTTAGTCCTCAAAATCTTTATTGACGTCTTTTACTTCCTGTCTGGGTGGAGTCTGATAATTGAATGACGTGCACGTATCCTTATCAATCCCTCCCAATTTTGTCGAGATTTTAGTTGCTGACCAGCGGCTCTTGCTAAAGATCTAGTATTTTCCTTAACACTCTCCTTGAAATTCTTGCCCGACCCCCAGTCCTGTAGTGTGGAGGCGGCAAAATTTGATGCAGCAGGTACAAGATATTTTCTGGCAAGGGGTAGTGCAGAACAAAATAGCCTAGCAAACAAAGTTTTAGCTTAGAGTCTTAGCTTAGAGTTTTTGCTAGAGTTGAAGTTTAGTTTAGTAATAGTTAAGAGTTTAGAGTTTTAGCTTAGAGAAATTTAATTCAGGAAATTATTAAAAAAAAAAATTTAGACGGTGTTACGTGCGCGCACGTAGCCCCGTCTAAATTTTTTTCTTGAATCCGCCATTTGGATGCACAATACAGAAATTTAATTCAAGAAATTATGAAAAAAAAATGTAAGTAAGTAACAAATTCTATGCTTTTTCTGCATCAATTGTCGGATATGTTGAATAAAATATGCAAAGTCGACACTGTTTTATTTCATTTTTTAAGGTTAATTTACACGGGGGTACGGGGGCGCACGTAACCGGCTCACTTAACCTATATAAATGAAATAAAGCTGTCGACTTTTCATATTCTATTAAAAATATACGACAATTGATGCAGAAAAAGCATAGAGTTTGTTACTTACTTACATTTTTTTTTTTCATAATTTCTTGAATTAAATTTCTGTATTGTGCATCCAAATGGCAGATTCAAGAAAAATTTAGACGGGGTTACGTGTACGCATTTAAACCTGTATAAATTTTTTTGTTTCATAATTTACTGACTTAAATTTCTCTTAGCTCTAAGCTAAGACTCTAAACTCTTAACTATTACTAAACTAAACTTCAACTCTAGCAAAAACTCTAAGCTAAGACTCTAAGCTAAAACTTTGTTTGCTAGGCTATTTCGTTCTGCACTACCCCATGTCAGAAAATATCTTGTACCTGCTGCATCAAATTTTGCTGCCTCCACACTACAGGACTGGGGGTCGGGCAAGAATTTCAAGGAGAGTGTTAAGGAAAATATTAGATCTTCAGCAAGAGCCGTTGTTGAGCAACTAAAATCTCGACAAAATGGGGAGGGATTGAAAAGGACGCGTTCGCCTCAGTCACTCATCAGTCTTGACCCAGGCAGGAAGCAAAGGACATCAACAAGAACTTTGAGGAACAAAACAAGGCAGACCAATAAGCAGAAGAAGAAGAAAAAGAAAAATATTGTTAAATCAAAGAAGGATTTCTTCTCTTAAGATGACTTATCTCCCCCACAAAGAATCATATCCATCAATCAGTTCCTCATTGAATATATTCAATGCTGAAAATTTTTATGTCAGTGTCAAGTATGGCTACTACAAACAATTTCACCCCCAACAACCCCTCTCGGACAATACACACTTTCAAATATTTTCCAATGAATACTATTTCATTGATTTGTCGTCAACATTTATTGATTTAAATGTTGTGGTGAAGAAAAAGTCAGATAATACAACTCCAAATGCCGGTGATGGTCTCTCCTATGAAAACTGTATTCTACACAACCTATTCAAACAAATTAATGTATTTATTAATGGAACATTGGTGAGCACTAGCAATAATTTATCAAACTATGCAAGCTACATACAATTTATGATGATGACACCAAAGGCTTAAAAGGAGTTGAGAGGACAATAATCAGGCTATGGAAATAAATCAGGTGTTGATACTGACGGCGACGTGACTACTGTACTGACCCGAGACTATCATATGGTCGGAAAATTAAATCATGAGATATTGAATATTTCCCACTGGCTACCCCCCAATATCAAGATTGACATAAAGTAACAGATGGCCCCATCGAATTTAATTTTGAGAAAAACACTTCCTGCAGCACCCGATTCAAGTGTCATTATCACATCGGCAATTCTCCACGTCCGAAAACAACGGGTTATGAGCTCTTTTGCATTGGCAGTAGAAAAGCTAAGAGCCGATGGTAACAACATTAAACTTCTTGTCCCCCATACAATCACCAGTCAACGTCACATTGCCACCGGCTCTCGTAGCTATAGCGATTCATCATTTATCAATGGAGAAATCCCATCAAAATTGGCTTTGGCCTTTGTGAAGAGTGGCAGTACCGTTGGATCCTGGACTGAATCCCCCCATGATTTTAGTTTTTTCGGTCTATCTAGCCTTGTGTGCAAAGTGAATTGTATTCCACTTTACACTCTGTAATTTGACAAAAAATCCTATAGAACTCTGTACGAGTTGACCATGCATTCCCTAGATCATGACTCTCAACTATTTGAAAATGGAATAACAGATTCAATGTTTTAAAAAAATCATGGGGTTATTGTTTTGGATTTGTCTGGCACACAGGATATGAGCATAGTACGAACAGGGAATGTACGTTTAGAGTGTAAATTTGCCGATGCTCTGACTGAGAGTATCATGCTTATATCACTGAGTCAATTTGAAACCTTGTAGGAAATCACACCCGACGGCAGTGTTCTACTAGACCTAGCACCATGAACACAAACCAAATAATCACCGTATTTAGTATGGATCCCTACAGGTCCCAGTACAAGTCCTATTGCATACCTTCGGACTTCATTGAAAAAATTCCAAGTGTTAACAATACCCTTATCATTTTTAATAGCAGTCCATCGACTTTGAAGACCGGTCATTGGCTCGGACTCTTTCAAACAGCGAAGAATATTGCATTTTTTTATCCTCTTGGCCTTTCGTATAAATTCTACGCTCTTGACCTCAGCAACTTTATCGAAAGCAGGGGAAAAACCATTATTCAAAATCAACGAAGAGTAAAAGATTTAATCACTAAGACATATGGCCTTCATGCACTACTCTTTTTCATGTTCAAATGCCGTGGCTACACCTACAAGCATTTTCTCATCATCTACGTTGACTTACTTCGATTGAACGACTTTCTAGTGGATAATATACTTACAAGTGTATTTAATATTGATTTTAGTGCCCTAAGAATAAAATGTACTAAAAATGTATGTGAAATTGTTTATTAATAAAAAAAATTTATATACATGATAAAAAACGACTTTTCTATTCTTTAGATTTCATCCACTACTAGGTATTTGTCGACAACAACTAGTGCAGGTAGATTATCTGAATTCACAGTGTACTGA
Organism: Artemia sp. Qi Xiang Cuo; assembly: GCF_049724085.1. Classification (NCBI taxonomy): domain Eukaryota; kingdom Metazoa; phylum Arthropoda; class Branchiopoda; order Anostraca; family Artemiidae; genus Artemia; species Artemia sp. Qi Xiang Cuo. The sequence goes on from NC_142806.1 coordinate 30,332,100, forward strand.
TCCTGATGTACTGCAATGTCAGGGTCACATTTTCTGCAGTAGAGTGTGACTTCACTCTTGTTATATCTCTTTATATAGTCAATGATACTATTCTCATTCATTCTATAGAATTCACATGTTTCAATTTGCTTATTTGAAGCAATTTCATAAACAGTGTCCTCGAGTGTCGAATCACATTCCGTCACAACCAAATACAAATCAGTGGGCTTATAATGAAAACACCCATTGTATTCAAAATGATGACTTAGAAACCATATTCTCTTGTTATTCCAACATTTGAACTGCTGACCCGGTTCCTCCTCCCAGAACAAACTAGAACTCGACAATACAAATCTCGTAGCACTAAACTAAAATCCCGGTTAGGATTCTTTCTAATCATACCGGGATATGTACTCTCCCACTGATTACATTTATCATAGTGACAATTGGAGCATAGGTGTTCTCTAGTATGAGAGTCACACATCTCTTCATGGCAGGAATTAAACCTTTAATTTGTACGTCATATCCTCTATGCAATTTACACGGGTTGTATAATCTACACTTTTCATCATACTCATCAATCATTGTACAATTCTCACATGACGACCAGCTACCCAGTGAGTACATACATAATGGGTATGTATGGAACATTTTTTCATGAGTTGTCGTTCTCACTACCGCAATGAAACTGAGATACCAGCATCAAAAAATTGTCTGGGATAGAGAGAGAGAGAGAGAAGAGTAAATTATTCTCGAGCGTCGGCTTTCTTACGAAAAAAAGTCCTAAATTTCTAGACTAAATTTTAAAAGCATTTACACAATATAATTTTGATGTGTTGTAATCAATATATCAATAAATTGTGTAAATGCGTTTGAACCATGACGTAGAAGCTTCATACAATAGTCTAATGATGGAGAATCAGTTTTCATTATATCGACAAGCATTCCCCGAGAAAATATCTTCCTTTGAATAGACAGCTCTAGAAAATCGTCATCTAGAATCAAACGTTTGCCCATAAGAATTAGGTTCCTCATGATTCGCTCTTTCTCGGATCTCTCCATTTTTTAGAGTCCTAACTCTCTGACAACCAACTTTAGACAAACCAGAATTTATTTTGCTCTAAAAAATATATGCTAGTCTACTGTAGAAATAAAAAAAATACCATTGATTTAGAAACAATTTTATTGAACATAATTACAACAATAATAATAATCACTGATGCATTTTGTTCTCATCAATATATTTCGAAAGGACATCTAATGCTGACCGAAGTATATTTAAATGGAGAACATTCACATCTCCAGCAAAACATAGCTGCTTCTCATGATTAAATTTGCTTAATGATATAACGCATCTGGCATACATAGTGTCCCATTCAAGACATAGTCTACAACCAGTGGTTATTTCCACAGCCACATTGGGTACTCGTATATCGTTGCTGCTGTTGTCAGCTCCATCATTAAGCTCCAATACTGTAGATGCACCACCCATTTTTTTCTCTACTAATATCCTCTCAAATAAACTATTCTCTTTGAATTCAATTCTCTTACTAATATGAATTGTAAAGAAAACTATTCCTTTTATTCAAATCCCAATCATCAATCAAGTTATCGTATATGGAGTAACCTCCGCTCTCTGATTGGCTTGTAAAAAACGGATGTTACCTCGAAAAACCAGTTCGGTTGAGTTATATAATTTCGTGCATGCCCCCAAAACATGTTTGACTACTTTATATCATATCAGTTTTTTAAGAATGTACACGTGAACTCATGACGTACATTCATTGTGCAATTGACAACAAAAACAGGAAAAAAAACCTGTTTGAGGACATTATATTATTACGACCAAACTCTCAAAACATGCTTGACCACATTATACACTGCCAAATAACTAGTCTGGTAATCTGCCATGGAAAGGTGCCAGGGACTGTAAAGGCCGCAAATAAAACAGGATGGAACATAAAGTATTAGAAGTATAACATTGATTACTACTCACACTCAATAACCAATTTAATCGGTATCTCACTTGGGTAACTAGATTTACGAGAATCAAGTGTCTTCAACTTTTTAGTAAGTGAACTAATCTCTAGGATAGGAATATTTGAAACTGAGTCATTAGGTGGTAAAATTGTTAGCAACGAACGAATTTTTCAAATTGATGCAAAAAAACATTAATTTGACTAGGTAGCAGGGGTCTACCATCATCATCTCTCACTTCAACTTTGGTCACTTTATTACCGATAAAAAAAAAAAAACTAGTTTTTTCAACTGAAAGTAAGGAGCAACATTAAAACTTATAACAAACAGAAATTATTACGTATATGAGGGGGTTCGCCCCCTAGTCAATACCTCACTCTTTTAGCTAAAGTTTTTTTTGGTACTTTCAAAAGAGCTATCAATTCTAATTAACCGGCCTTTGTGATTCAGGGGTTTGTGATTCGAACAAAATTCGAACTTTAGCGTGAAGAGCAAGGCATCGACTAGGGGGCAAACTCCCTAATATACGTAATAAAACATACGAATATAGAAGTTCGTTACGTAAGTTACGTCAGAACAAAATTTTAGCCAAAAAAGTAAAATTAATATGCAAACTTCGTTTTAATTATTCATGTACGGTGAGCCAAAATCAAAGCTGTATTAATTCAAAAACGTTCAGAAATTAAATTAAAAAAAAACAAGTTATTTTAGCTAGTTATTTTAGTAAGGAGCGACATTAAAACTTAAAACGAACAAAAACTATTCCGTATATAAAAGGGGCTGTCCCCTCCTCAATACCTCGCTCTTTACGCTAAAGTTTGGATCTGTCAAAAAACTTTATTTTTTAAAACAATAAAAAACTTTAGCGTAAAGAGCGAGGTATTGAGGAGGGGATAGCCCCTTTCATATACGGAATAATTTTTGTTCCTTTTAAGTTTTAATGTCGCTCCTTACTTTCAGTTAAAAAACTTGTTTTTTTTTGTATCAAAATTGGGTATCAAAATTCCGGTTTTTAGAGTTTCGGTTACTATTGAGCCGGGTCGCTCCCATTTCCCATGTGTTATCCTTGTTTTAACTCTGTACCCTTAAATTGAATCATTGCAGACAAAGTCTATCAAAAACCCTTGAAAATACTAATAATATAGGGTAAAATGTTGCTATTGTAGATAGTTTAGAAGGAGAATGCTCCATCAAGGCTACCAAAAACCCTTGAAAATACTAATAATATAGGGTAAAATGTTGCTATTGTAGCTAGTTTAGATGGAGAATGCTCCATCAAGTCTAACAAAAACCCTTGAAAATACTAATAATAGAGAGTAAAATGTTGCTATTGTAGATAGTTTAGAAGGAGAATGCTCCATCAAGGCTACCAAAAACCCTTGAAAATACTAATAATATAGGGTAAAATGTTGCTATTGTAGATAGTTTAGAAGGAGAATGCTACATCAAGGCTACCAAAAACCCTTGAAAATACTAATAATATAGGGTAAAATGTTGCTACCTGAATAAAACATTAAGGTAATGTAAAGCCATAGGCTTTATCTGGTCTATTAATGTACTGTAATGCAACTGTCAAGTTAGTGAATAATATAATTTGAAATCTTGCTGAATCTGAAACCAAATAAAACTACTTTTGGTAAAGGTGGTGATCTTTCCATAAGCCTACTGAGCTACAAATTTGGTGAACATATCAATCAATACTTATTTATTTTATTTCCAAATAAAATAATTAATCTACTGAAAAATCCAATTTTAAGCACTTTATGGACCCTTAAATCTGATACATTTTACTCATATTTTTGGCCATGGAAAAAAGTCAAAAACTAAATTTATTACTTAATAAATTACTTGGCACTTATCTGTTATAGCACTTATGTTAAGTTCTTCATCTAAGTAGAACCTGTTTATGTGACTAATTCTAATGAAATACCACATAATATGATGAAAATATAATACTTCAGAAACAAATTTGGGCTATATATTTGCACAGTTGGGGGGGGGGGGTATAGCAAGTCTGCATGCAAAATGTGTTAGGTACAATTATTATGCATATTCTGAAGTAGTAATTTTTTCCTAACTTTACACTGTTAAAATAATTTATCCCCCCCAATGTGCAAATATATAGCCCACATTAAATATTTCCTATCTATTTTGTCACTTTTCTTTGTCTTGTCTCACACTGAGTTGAAAGAAACTAATGAAGACGCTGGTTCTTCAGTGTGTAATAAAAATATAAATACATTTAATGCAGAAGCTACACTACAACATTTATTTACTTTGGGGGGGGAGGGGTGCAGGCGAGGTTCACGGACTTTACATGTTTTAAATCAATTCCATTCTCTTGATGTATCTTTTGTTATCAAAACTCTGTTTTTTTTTGTTTTGGTTACTATTGATTCGCGTCACACCTTACTAACAATTCGTTACCACGAACTGTTTGAAATACATTAATCTTTATTTTTTCCTGCATGAGAGGTGGGTAAGTCCATCTTCAACACCTTGTTCTTCATGCAAAAGTTTATAATATTAAAAAAAAACTTGCAATTGTTCTAATTAAACAACCCTTGTGTTTCAGGCGTCGTTCATAAAGAATTGGGACAAAATTCAAGCTTCAGCGTAAAGAGTAAGGTGTTGACGAGGGGGCAACCCCCACATATACACAATAATATCTGTTTGTTTTTAGTTTTAATAATGTTTCTTACTTTCAGTTGAAGAAATTTGTTTTTTCATTTAATTTCTGATCGTTTTTTAAATAATGCCATAAAAACTGTCTCCACCTCCACAGAAAGATCTCTCCTCCCTACAGAAATATTCTCTAGATAATTCAATCTTGGTGATAATTTACCCCGCACAATTACCTTTAAAATCTCCACGTGTAAAAGTGAGTCGGCAAAATGAAAGCAAGACACATAAAAAGAATTTCGTATTGGAATTCTGGCAAATTCCCCCAGTGTAAAATTTCCCGTGAAAAGTTTCCTCCCTGCAAACTTACCTCCCCGTGGAAAATATTCCTTTTCGAAATAAAACCAGCAGAAAATTTCCCCCCCCCCCAAAAAAAAATGCATGCATAGTTCCCAATAACAAATACTATACGTATACAATTGGGAAATTTAAAACTTTAATACCTTTCCATAAGGGGTCTAGGGGGAATTTGTTACCTTCAAAGATATATTTTTTGGGTATTTCGACTATGCTGAACAGCATGGCTATCTCAAAATTTTGATCAGACGAAATTGGGATAAAAGGGACGTGGGAGGGGGCCAAGTTGCCCTCCACCCTTTTTGTGTCACTGAAAAGGGCACTATAACTTTTAATTTCCGTTCAAATGAGCTCTCTCTTTATGTTCAAGGACCACTGGGTCGGTACGATTACCCCTAAAAAAAAAAAAAAAAAAAAAAAAAAAAAAAAAAAAAAAACATGCATCCGTGATCTTTCTTCTGGCCAAAAATACAAAGTTGCAGATTTTTGCAGATATGAGCTTGAAACCTATGTAGTAGGGTTTTCTGATACGCTGAATCTGACGGTGTGATTTTCATTAAAATTCTTTCACTTGTAGGGGATGTTTCCCCCCTCTTTCAAAAATACGGTAAATTTTCTCAGACTCGTGAGAAAAGAGGCCTTTGATGAGTAATAATAAATTTAATAAAATTTATATATTTAGAATCAACTTTATAAGCCCATTCTTTTGATACATTTATTGACATCAAAATTCCGTTCTTAAAAGTTTCGATTACTATTGAGCCGTATCGCTTGTTTTTTTATAGTTTTTTTATTACGTATATATTATTACGTATATGAGGGGGTTCTCCCCTTAGTCAATACCACGCTCTTTACGCTAAAGTTAAAATTTTGTTTAAATCACAAACCCCTGAATCACAAAGACCGTTTAATTAGAATAGATAGCTCTTTTGAAATCACTAAAAAAACTGTAGCGTAAAGAGCAAGGTATTGACTTGGGGGCAAACCCCCTCATATACGTAATAATTTCTGTTCGTTTTAAGTTCTAATGTTGCTTCTTACTTTCAGTTGAAAAAACTTGTTTTTTTTCATTTAATTTCTGATCGTTTTTTAAATAATACTGGGAAATCCGGCGCCCCCTTCATAGAAATATCCCTTACCCTAAGGAAACATCCTCCACGGAAAGATTCTCTCGAGTAACCCCCTCCTCCAGCCCCCCCCCACCAGAAAAAAATCCTTCCTGAAAATGTCTGTATACTTCCCGATAACCAACACAATATGTAAACAATGGGCAAAGCTCATAACTTGCAGCCCTTCCCCCGGGAACTCTGGGGAATTATGTCATCCTAAAGGAAGTATAAATTAAGTGTCTGAAAGTGTTGAACAGAATGGCTATATCAACATTTTGATTGAACGATATTTGGAAAAAAATGAGCACGGATAGGAGCCGTACTGCTTGTCGATTTTTTGGTCACTTAAAAAGGGCATTCGAAGTTGTAGTTTCCGCCAGGGAGAACTCCCACATAACATCCTGGAGCTACTAAACCGATACGATCACCCCTGGGAAAAAAAACAACAGAAAAAGAAACAAACAAATAAACACGCATCTGTGATCTTTCTTCTTACAAAATATACAAAATTCCATGTTTTTGAAGATAGGAGAGCTTGAAACTTCTACAGTAGGGTTCTCTGATACGCTGAATCCGATGATGTGATGTTCATTAAAGTTATATAACTTTTAGGGGGTGTTTCGAAAATAAGTCAAATTTTCTCAGGCGCATAACTTTTAATGGGTAAGACTAAACTTGATGAAACTTATATATTTGAAATCAGTATAAATATCTGATTTATTTGACATATCTATTGGCATCAATTTTGTTTTTTGGAGTTTTGGTTACTATTGAGCCGCTCCTTACTTACAGTTCGTTACCACGAACTGTTTGATAATGCTCTGAACTGTATTAAGGAACTTCCTCAGGTTGGATTTATATATTTGCTTATCATTTTAGAACCACACTGCTTACGTGAACATCTTTTTTTTATACACAATTGTATTTCTTAATTTTTTGAAATCTTCATCAGGACCAGTCAAATGCAATTCATTCCTCAATTTTATCAGATCCCTGGTTCGATATCTTGAATAATCCATGGTTTTTCATTAGATTTCAAAGATTTTCTTTCTTTTTGTGAGAAAATTTCACAGTATGTTCCGAAAAGTTCATTACAGAATAAACTTGTCATTTTGTCACCATAAAGTCACCAGTCATCATGACACCAGCGTTAGGATACAAGGATCGTACATTGTCAGTGCAATTCTGTAAGTAATTCACAAGTCTTTAAGATAGGGACCACGGAGCGGATAGCAAACAACACATATCACCAGTGATTCAAATTCCTTAGGTGGCCTCTCAGGCCTGCATAACAGCCACAAGACTTCGAAACCGAGTTTATTTGGGATATTGATGAAATTGATAACTCTGTTTTTTATAGATGATCGACAAATAATACCAACACTACCACCATCTGTTACTGTAACGTCATCAGATGCCATTCTTGGTTTGAAATAGGTATCATATCCATCAAATGCAACATACTTTTGAGTCGCGGACCACGGTTCACAGATACAAGCAATATCAACAAGTTCATTTTTCAAGCATAGTTCGACCTCTTCCATTTTGTTCATAAGTGACAGGACATCTTACGCTGATAATTTCGGAAATGAAAAGGGATGAATGAAGGGCTTTACTCTACGGTTTCAAATTTGCTTGCCAGCACACTGAATCGCTTCCAAGTTGGGAAACTCGGAAAACATGGTTTAAAAGGTAGGCGAATCTTTGATTTCTTTAAAATTCCAAACTCGTTGGCTGTTTGGACCAGACGGATTGTCAGAATGCTGGCTAATATTAGTTCTTGGCAGTTTCTCCAGAGTTTCAAGAGAAGAGGCTGGTATGATGGGGGAGGGATGTGCATCGACTGATTTAAGACAGGCGGCTTGAGATTCAAGCTCATAAGCGGGACTGGATATAGCTCTCTTTGGCAGCCTTGCATCAACAGGGGTGCATTTTTTTGCTCCCCGTTTTTTGGACTTCGCAACTCAGTCTTGGAACGTAGCTTTTTCCTTCTGCGAAAAGTGAGATGCACATTAGGACAACAGTTCATGAAACAAAAGCCATGAACAAACTTTTTACACACAAATTTGTGTGGCAGAAGACAACACTCGTCAGGGCAGCTGCCTTTTAAAAAATCCATGAAAAACGAGAAACAAGCAATTCTCTGCCTTTTTGTAGCCCCCACTTATGTGAAATCTGCAAACACGTCACTCAGGGGTATGATCCGTTGAATGAGCCTCATCATCTGTATGAACGGACTGAGGAGACTCAGTCTGAGTTCAGTCTGAGTGCCTTGACTGGCAACAAAGCTACTGCATTGAACAGATACATCAGTACTGGGACATTTTGAGCTGTTCCTATTACCCTGGTTCAGGCACTTTTCACAGGTAAAAAGAAAGAATCGCCTCGAGGGCTTCTGCAGAGCAATGACTATGTCTGCATCAATTGCAGCACAGGTCGCATGCATGCGGAGTAAGTATTGATGACAATCAAACGAGGGACTGTCTTTAGTCGCTTCGTCACATATGAGACAACTCGGTACTTATGCATTATATGGTACCCACGAAAGAAGTCGAGTTTGGTTAATGCTAATGAAATAAAATAGGATGAATATATAACAGTTTAGAAACAAATTTGGGATATATATTTGCAAAGTAGAGGGGGGGGGGGTAAAGCATAGCATATATTAAATACGGAACCTAACCTAGGCACCTCCCCCCCTCAAAACCCCAAAAAACAACAGTTTAAATATTGTCGACTCAAGGAGAAACCACGCTTTGCGATCAACTTATCTCTTGCAAATACCCGTTTGACGAGTTTCCATTAGTATTTCCTTGTACAGTCTATAGCGGTGGGTATCGCATAATGCATAAGTACCGACAACTCAGATCAAAACCTGAGAATTTGTTTCTTTCCGCAGTTATATTTTCTATAGCAGCCATAAGTCTGGGTGCAACGCCAGGAGCGGCTGGTGATTTTGTAAACAAGTTTTCACTCGGGAAAATAGTATTCGTTTTAAATTGATCATGGTCCTTCTCGTTGTTATTTAGCTGTTTTGGATTGTTATTTTTGACTTCAATTTATTCAGAGAACAGGTTTTTGGAGAACCTTTGTGCGCACAAATTACGCACATGAAGGTCTTCTTCAAGTCGTTTGAGTACTTAGTTTCTCCACAGCTAAAATGAGGCCATTTACTGCATTTCATACACTGCACGCACCTGTTTCGCTGCTTATTCTTTATGAGCAGATACCCCAATGTTCTGGGTCCATTATAGATACCACTGCTGTGCACAAAGAATAATCACACAGGTTGAACCCTTACTTTATTAAAAGGTTAATATCCAAAAATAAGTTGTTTACACAACGAAGAGGATCACAACGAAAGTGGATCAGTGACTTAGCTGTAGCATCACTTTAGAATTTATTTAGGTTCACTGTTATTAGTCTTCGTCCATCCTCTTTTTCAAAAATTGCCCCAAAAGCTTTCAAAAAGGGTTATTTAAACAAGAAAATAAATGACGTCAAGTCATAGCACGTATCCCAGTTCATTAGATTTCCATAAAACTCAGTAATAAAGTAAACCAAGTCCACATTTGTTATTTGTAAAGCATTGGTTGTAAAAAAAAAATAAATCATTCAGGCACTATATGCCCTGCCCAGACCTCAGTTTGACCCCCCTCTCCCACCTAGCTGAAATTTAGTTTCTTTAAAAATCTGGTCAAAACTAAGATAAGCCTGCATCATTCAACTATCCACAGAAGCGGGTCAGTTTTCGTTAGTATTTCTTTACCTTTATGGTACTATAGATATAGATATATTTCTCACAAAAGCCCCATAGGCCATGGATATTATAAATACACATAAAACATGATAAGTTCAAACACTTTTGAAAATAACACTACGATAGAAAACCCTCCCTATGTCTCATCCCCACACTCACAAAATCTCCCAAATTTTTAATATCCACTTTGCAACTAATTCCTATTTTATTTTCTAAACAACTTCTACGCATGACATTCCTCCCAAAAATTTCCCTTCAAAGAACCTTCAGTTCTTCATAGTAACACATAAAATGTTCTAAATATTCAGACTCCCCGCACATCAGGCAAGTGAAGGGACCTCTCCGTACCTTAACACTCCCTAAATACTTTCTTCTCCCCCCAAGCGACATAAAATTCCCCCTTACTGATAAAACCTATTTTAATGTATCATTTTGGAGCCCAAATTTTAGATATATTTCTTCTCCCCAGGCTTCTTTAATTATATATGGCGCATATTTCAGTTTTGACGGTCATTTTCACTTGATTTGCAAAAAATGGCTCCAACTTTGACCCCCCCCCCCAGGATTTTGACAAGATTGCGCCAATGTATCCTATTTACATAACACACACACACATAATTACTATTGTTTTTCAAGGAAAAATCTTTCCACAGTAGCCTTGAAGGATGCCATATGACTTGCATTTTGTATTGCAACTGGTAGTATACTCCATACACAGGGAGCAAAATATCTTATTACAAAAGAACCTCTAGTCGTATTTCTAAATTGATGTACTAGATTCGATGCTCCTCGTGTATCGTGACTATGGAGATTGCTATTAATAGAACAAATATTTTCGAAAGAAGAAGGAAGTATATTATTAAGATATTCATATGTGAAATACTAACTTGATAATCTCTAGTTTTTGAAATATCAACAAGTTGATTTTTAATGTAAAATTCATTAATATTTTGAGTAATGAATATTTTAAGTGACAAAAGTTTAACAGCTTTATTTTGAATTTTCTGATTTTTTTATATTATGACACAAAATTACTTGCTCATTTAGAGCAACCATAGGAAATATACGGGTAAAAAATAGCAAAACAAAGTAATCTAAGAATTCCCTTTGGAACTAAGTTTTTAACTCGGCAAATTTCATCAAACATAAAACCCAAATACTTAGTTATGCTCACTCTTTTTATTTGATTTCCATTTACTATTAGTTCTGAGTTAGTATCAATACTAGATGTCCGACAAAATAAAATGTAGTTAGTTTTGGCATAATTTATTGTCAAAAGATTAAAATCTGCCCACTCAATAAACTCGGCCAATGCCTTTTTTATTTATATATATATATATATATATATATATATATATATATATATATATATATATATATATATATATATATATATATATATATATATATATATATATATATATATATATATATATATATATATATATATATATATATATATATATATATATATATATATATGTACGGTATATAAAAATAATTTTTTGTTATATATTTTACCAAATTTATCAAATGACGGTTTTACCTTATATTCAACAAATGAGTATTCACTCTATGTCATTACAATGTATTCTAAGGCATATTTTATATTCTCTGTTTTAAATTTTGTATAGTTTATGATGTCAAATTGATTCTTCTTTATTCCCAGTTTATTGGCCTTTTCTTGTATTGGTTCTTTTTTTTTTTTTTTTAATCCTATAAAAACATATCTGGGCTTGTGATAGTCAATTTGAGAAATAAAATTCTTATCTAAAATACGTATCTAGAACTGAGTACCAGCAGTAAGTATTTATCAATGCATATACAGGAAGCTGGTAATTATTTCGAATAAAGCATTAATCTATTTGAAAGCCTTTGAATAAAGTTATTTTGAAAGATGTTTTCACCAGGATATTCGAACAAGGTGAAATTTTTTTATGTCAGGGTGCGCGGAATTTAGCTGCTGAAGCAAAATTCAACTCCTTTTAGATCCTATACTATTCCACTATTTAATACTAATATCTTGGCAAGCATCAGAGTAAAAGTAATATCTTGGCAAAGCGGTAATAAAATAAACGTAATACCTTTTATAGTAACTCGCTGGGTTTTCAAGGTTGAAACCATGGCCTGTGAAGCTTCGATCATGCTGTCGAGACTCGACTTAGTCCTCTGAAAAAATAACAGACGTGTAATTCCTTTAGTTCTGCTTATCAAGAACGATAATTATGGATTTAATAACGGAAAGCCCAAAACAAAACGATTTAGAGCACATTTTCCTTTTTTGACCGAAAGGTGGAATGAGTTTTTGAATCTATTTGCAAAAACATATTTTAAGACAGTTAGAAATTATCTCTGAATATAGTAATTAACATGAAATAGAATTAGCATACACGGTACTTGTGAGTCATTTCTTCTAAAATGAGGATTGAACATGTGTACACCTAATAGCACGGAATTCATCAATACTGATAAAAACCCGATAATGTTTATCATAAAAAAGTAGAGGAGAAGCGTGACACAACTTGATACAACCAAGACCCACATCATGCCTAAAATTTGTCAATAAATACATACTAGAAACCCTTACATCAACTGATTGTCGGTATTCTAGCTCAGCATCTACATTGAGCCTAATTTCTTCAGGCTTGCGTCGGGCTAAAGAACTTTCCTCTAAAAGACTGGCTCTTTCTTGTTGTCTTCTTCTTTCTTTGATCTCACCCTAAAAGATAATAATGACTAAAACAATATTTTCAAGTGAAGCAATGTATTTAGATTAAATGATTATACTATTTATTCTTTTCTTCTTCTGGGTCAATATTTTTTATCTGTGCTTTTCTTTATGAAGATTTCGTAGCTTGAGAATTATTAGAAGTATTAGAATTTCAGTTCCTTTTTTTGTTCCTATAGAATTAGTCCAAGGCAGCACAGAAAATTGGTATGGTGAAAGGAATACATTTATTCACCAAATCACAGATGGAAAGAATAAACACTGTTGTCCTCCGTTTATTTCTTTTATAGCGAATTATGAACTGCTATCTAGTAATCTGTGGAGCATTGTATGAAGGAATGTTCAAAACTTTTATAAATTTCCAATAATAATAATAATAATAAAACAGACTTGTAAAAATTTCATGCATACCATAAAAATTAAAAGATGTACTGCCATCTTGCAATCCCGTCATCAGTAATGTGTGATTAAATATTCAAATCCTTCATTTTCCCGCTATATCAAACGCTCATCTACTATGTTGAATATCAAGAGCCGCGTTTTCAGGCTCAACGGGTTCAAACACGGGTTGTTCTCGTCTAGTTTCAAGTTTTTCTTCTAATTTCAGCGGGTTCGAAGTTTCAACCCCGTGTTTTCCTCGAGAACCCGCTTTATAAAAACGCTTGATGCACTAGACGAGAACAACCCGTTGTCGAAGACGGCTTGTTCACAGCTCAGCGGGTTCGAACACGGGTTGTTCTCGTCTAATGCATGAAGCGTTTTCACAATGCGGATTCTCGAGGAAAACACGGGTTGAAACTTCGAGCTCAAATGAAACTAGACGAAAAACTTGAAACTAGACAAGAACAACCCGTGTTCGAACACGCTGAGCCTGAAAACGCGGCTAAGGAAAATTTGTGCTTGATATACATTAGATGTATTAGGTTATGTAATTATAAAATGAAATTGAGGGTATTTTCAGTGTTTCTAAATGTTGAAATAACTTTTTTAAAGGCTGAAACAACTTTTTATACGCTAAAACAATAATTACTTGACTGACAAATGCTTTTATAAAGCTTCAATGAAGCTAACAAAAGATTATAATTTGCACTGCTATTATTTCCTTGCAATTTAATTTATTCTGCAACTATTTTGGGGTAATTTGCGACAGACAAACTCCAGATAGCGAAAAATCTTTCCTCCAGGAAACAGCTTCAGAAAGATTTCCTTCAGACAAGCCCCTCACAGGGGCGTTAATCCACAAAATTACAGAGGGGAGGGGGTAAAATTTATTTTTCAAAATGTAAACTAAGTCGGGGGGCAGTTTTGTTGTTTGTCCATTTTTTCATATGAAAATATCAACAAAGGTATTTTTCAATAAAAATACCAAAAAAGGGTATTTTTCAATAAAAATACCAAAAAAGGTATTTTTCAATTAAAATACCCGAAGAAGGTAATTTTCTAGATTTATTAGGGGGCAAGTATTTTTGAAATTGGCAGCATTGCCCTCCCTTTCCATAAAATTTGGCTTTGTACACGCATTAGGCTATTTAATTGGTAGAACAAACTTTGTTTTGGTAATTAAAAGGTGTCATGTGAGATTTTCTGTGAATTCAACTTTTATATCCCACACACTGAAAGCAAGCACACCAAACCGATTGGTCATATCGTCAATCATTTAGATCAAATGAGATCATCATTGGTCATTCAAATCAGAGCATCTCATTTGATTATAGAGAAGTAAAAAAACAAAACACTCCTATTCTCTTGAATACGTGATTTGTCTTTTCCTAATATTTGGAAATGGCTGGAAAACAAAATATTTAATGTCAAAACTGTTTTGGTCATTATTGAAAAAAAAAAAAAAAAAAAAAAGTTTATATTTATGTGCTTTCCTAAAATTTTTACGTGGCTAACATAACATGTTCTAAATTGAAGCAGCCAGACTGAGCTTTGGAAAGTGAAATATGTTGCTACAACTATACACAGAAACAAACTTACTACTGTTTGCTTTGTTTGTTCTAGCATACACTTCTGAAAAAGTTTTAAGCATCTGACCTTCAGAGATCAGATAGCGTTATGGACGCTTATGTAGGCAATTCTTTTAGATTTCCTTAAGCAGTATTACAAGTCATCAAAATTTTACTCTCTCAATCCATAATTTTGAGCTTTTTTCCCAGAATTTAAAATATTCATGAGATTTTATTTATTATTCGTTTTTTTTTTTGTTTGATCCACTCTACTCAGTTATTTTTCAAGGCTAATTGTGTTTTTTTCTATCTCTCTTTTGTGTAAATCGTTTTTTTTAGTGTTTCTGTAATTTTATTTACTCACATTGTATGATGCTCAATTTTAAGAGAAGGAAATAAAAATATGGGCTTTTTCAAACATTAATTTTTAAATTTAATGACCATTTCTTATTCAATTTGTTTTGATGCTCTGAGTAAATCATGTGCTTCATTTTGTTTGTTTTAATTTCAAAATTTAAGAACTTGCGGTTGATGTGATTTTTATTGGCCTTTTTAGTCTGCTTATGATTTTGTCACTATTACCAATGATATTACAAATGGTAGTCGTTAATTTTTTTTTTTTTTTTTAAGTTTCCTTCTTTCAAATGTTTCCCAGAAACATAGCTTTACATGAAAAAGAAACAAACCACACATTTGATTACTAAAAAAGTATTTAAATTTTTTGTGATGACGATACTGATGATAATTAAGTTTTTACAAAATAGTATAGCATACAGTATGTTTATTATATACATTAATAGATATACAGTACATAGTATACAAAGTAAAAAGTATATATACAAAGTACATAGTATACAATGCACAGCTACCAAAATCTACCGTAAATAAAACTGTACACAGTAATATATGGTTGAGTCTCTAAGGGACCAAAATGAGAACACTAAAGTAAGAAAAGTCAGTAAGGGTGGCAAGCTTAGTCAAGTTCACCCTATTCGCATTTTTCTTAAATTGATCAGAAGGGCAAAACAACTTTCAAAATAAAAATAAACATTCAGTACATGAGGTTTTTAGAGGATCAATATCTTTGAACCTATGATGTTCATGATATACTAATAGTAATTATACCATTTTCATTAACATAATTATAAATACTCACATCCAAGCTCATCAGATCTGTCCAGTATTTTCGCGTCTTTTCTTTGGCAGCAAAACGATTAGGCATATTAGAAGCCGCAATATCCATTCGGTCATATAATCTTCTCAATTCAGACATTTTCTGTGAAGTTACATGAGTGGCTGGCAGGTCTGATAGGGTTACTAATCCTCTGAGCTCCATATAGAGAGCCTCAAACTGAAAGAAGGTTCAAATTAGTAGAAATATTTTTTTTCAAAAGGAACAAAAGTAAATAAAAGAAAACAAAAATGTCCTCTTGGGCTATTATTTCTCCCCTTACTGAAAAGGTTGTATTTTGAAGAAGTGTTTTTTTTCCCTTTTTTATGGGGTTTTTCTATACTGAATCAACACATTTCCAAAACTATAAGTTTTTAGCCTCTTATTCAGATTCTTGCTGAAAATTAAGTAAAGCAGTTTGATTTCAATATATACAAACCTACTGCTGTATCACCTATAATACTCATGTTGTTTGAGTGTATTTGTTTAGGACCCTCCCAGAATTAGTTCCCCAGGGAAGAAAGCTATTTATTTACAGCAATATTATCATAAAAAATAAACAAGAGCATTACATTCAGTGGGGCTCCCAAATTGTTCAGACAAAAACATGCAAATTAAAGCATCTTATTTTGTTTACTCATTTACAAATAGATGGGCATAAAAAATGAAAAAAAAAACAGTATAACACGTTCATACTTCCCTGAGTCAAGTCAACTTCAAGTCAAAACACCTTCTACTTCTCCTCTCCTAACATCTCCAAACAACCAAAACAAACTTCAACCGAAAAAACATTCAAACACTCTCCCAATTTTTTTTTTCATACCTTCATCCTAAGATAACTAACATTTACCCTCCCATAGGTCTACCCATACATTGCATGATCCACACACTATAACTCCCTAGGCTATGACTTTTAATAAGTCTCCTTTACTTCTTGCATTGATTTCAAGTCAGCCAGAAGAACAATCCATGTTTCAGGTCTTATATGGCATATAGAAAATGATGATCTTGCTGCTAAGTCCTTTAGTGTCCTAAGAATACGACTTTGAAGTCTCATGCGCCCCGATAAGAAAATTGTGTCCTAAGAATACAACTTTGAAGTCTCATGTGCCCCCATAAGAAAATTCTGATCTTGCTGCTAAGTCCTTTGGTGTCCTAAGAATACGAATTTGAATTCTCATGCGCCTCCATAAGAAAATTGTGTCCTAAGAATACAACTTTGAAGTCTCATGTGCCCCCATTAGAAAATTCTGATCTTGCTGCTAAGTCCTTTAGTGTCCTAAGAATACGACTTTGAAGTTTCATGAGCCCCCATAAGAAAACTCTGATCTTGCTGCTAAGTCATTTAGTGTCCTAAGAATACAACTTTTAATTCTCATGCGCCCCCATAAGAAAATTGTGTCCTAAGAATACGACTTTGAAGTCTCATGTGCCCCCATAAGAAAATTCTGATCTTGCTGCTAATTCCTTTAGTGTCCTAAGAATACAACTTCGAATTCTCATGCGCCCCCATAAGAAAATTGTGTCCTAAGAATACGACTTTGAAGTCTCATGTGCCCCCATAAGAAAATTCTGATCTTGCTGCTAAGTCCTTTAGTGTCCTAAGAATACGACTTTGAAGTCTCATGTGCCCCCATAAGAAAATTCTGATCTTGCTGCTAAGTCCTTTAGTGTCCTAAGAATACGACTTTGAAGTCTCATGTGCCCCCATAAGAAAATTATGATTCCACTCCTATAGGGGAGCTGTGAAGTTTTGCAACTGTTACATACGTCTATAGTCACTATACAAGTCTATAGTAAATTATAATTTATGCAAAATACAGATTTCACATATATTTCAAAAAATCATTTGGAAATAAAATTTTCCACCAATTAATACTTTTTCCTTAGAAACCGGATGACTATCTGAAAGACACACTGATGCTTTGAGTCTGACAGCCTTTCACACAACAGCAGATAGTACAGCAAAAAGTTAGAAAAAGCACAAGAACCCAGGGGTGCTAATTTACAAAAATATAGGAGGGGACAAGGATTTTTCTTCTTTTTTAAAAAATAAAGAAGCAAAAAGAAGGTGTTTCTCAAAGTCAATTTTTTTATTTTTTTTTTTTTTTTGGGGGGGGGGGGGGTTAGTCCAACGAAAATGCTAAAAAAGGTACTTCCAAAATTTAACGGATTCCCAAGTCCTAATTCGCACCTCTGATAGAACCAAATATTTCTGTTCATATGGATTTTCTCCAATCCCTACTTGAACATATTGAAGGTGGTTAGGTGGTAAGAACAATATTTAGGTCGAAAGCTGAAACCTTAATCATAACGTTTTCTGACACTCTCGCTTTGGATGGCATAGTCAAGACCGGATCCTTTTTTTGGTGGTGTTTTCCCATTGTTTCTAAGCTATTTATTAACTGATTAATTTTTAAACCACACTTAAAAAAAGTATGAAGGTGGAGTAACACTAAAAAAAAGCATACAAGGTGAATCAATTTTATCAGAAGACCAGTGAAACTTTACAATTCCTCAGACTTCAAAATCCCTTCTTGTGGAAAAACTAAGGCAAGACTCAGGATTATATTCCTGAAAGACTTATTCACCTAACTTAACTACTTTCCAGGACTGTGAAGAGTCCACCTGGAATTTTATCTATTTTCCTTTTTCTTGAGAGAATCTCGCTATGAGAACATTTAATTATTTCTTTGTCATGAAGAATGTGTGTTACCTAAAAGTCGACTGTAAAACGTTTAGAGTAAACAAATGCTCTCTGGACAAACTTTATTTAATGTTTAAAGGTAATAGTGAGCTAAGTGAATTCTTGAAAAAAAGGAGATATATGCGTTATAGATGTTGTTCAAGGTGGGTGGGTGGGGGGGGGCTCAAGACGTCTAGATAAATGCAAGACGTCTAGAAATGAATGTGTATTAGCCACGCCCCGTGCCAACGTTAAACACAGATGCTATATTAAACAAAAAGGATTTGCTATATTAAAAGGATTAAAGAAAGCTGTTTTTTTTTTGGAGAAGCTGCATTTGACGAAAGCGGGCCCTGGTTTTATTACGAAAAGGGGCTTTTGCGTGAAAGTTTCACTCTATGGCTTTTTAGCTTTACTGAATAGGCGAAGCGGTATTAATTGTTATAAAGATGATATTAATTGTTATTTTCACAAAGCGGGTTCTCGAGGAAAACATGGGTTTGAAACTTCGAAACTAGACGAAACTAGACAAAAAACTAGAAACTTGAAACTAGACGAGAACAAACCGTGTTCGAACCCGCTGAGCCTGAAAACGCGGCTAAGGAAAATTTTTCCTTGATATACATTAAATGTATTAGGTTACGTAATTGTAAAATGAAATTGAGGGTAATTTCAATGTTTCTAAATGTTGAAATAACTTTTTTTAAATGCTGAAACAACTTTTTATACAATAAAACAATAATTACTTGACTAATAAATGCTTTTATAAAGCTTCAATAAAGATAACAAAACTTTATTTAATGTTTAAAGGTAATAGTGAGCAAAGTGAATTCTTGAAAAAAGGAGATATATGCGTCATAGATGTTGTTCAAGGTGGATGGATGGGGGGGGCTCAAGACGTCTAGATAATTTGAAGACGTCTAGAAATGAATGTGTATTAGCCACGCCCCGTGCCAACGTTAAACAGAGACGCTATATTAAACTAAAAGGATTAGCTATATTAAAAGGATTAAAGAAAGCTGTTTTTTTGGAGAAGCTGCATTTGACGAAAGCGGGCCCTGGTTTTATTAGAAAAGGGGCCTTTGGGTGTAAGTTTCACTCTATGGTTTTTTAGCTTTACTGAATAGGTAAAGCGGTATTAATTGTTATAAATATGTCAGTATAAAAGAACACTTTGACGGCCATATGGACGTGCTGCTGCAGTTAATTTCGAAACTCCAGACAGAGAATAAAGTATTGAGAGCTGAAAATAAATTACTGAAAATTGAACTGATTCATGTTAAGACCACTGCTCTATGGTCGGAAGTGTATGCCATGTGAAATAATATTCTAATACATGGTATTGAGAATACGGAAGGAAATGAAAACCTGCGAGATACTGTAGTGACTTTCCTCCAGTCTAAACTCGGAATTGCATATGCCGACCAGCTACGTATGGGTACTAAGTATCGTATTTCTTAGAAAATAGTTCACTCCCAGTCAGGAGCCGGCCCGAATCTGCGGCGAACAACGCAAAAGCAAAAAGTCGATGAGCCGATCTATGTGAGATTTGATAACACGGATCGCTCAATCATTATGAAGGAGTGTGGAAGGCTTAAAAGACATGTTTAGTGTGTCAATAGACTTACCAGCTGAGCTCGGTAGGAGAAGAAAGGAATTGCTAGCGCTCGGTTACAATTTCAAACCGTCAAAATCACCAGCTGAAAAGGTTGCAGAGACACGTGTAGTCCGGCAAGAATAAGATTATAGCTAGATGTCAAAATTTCTCGAAATTCGCAGTGGACTAAATTTTCAGATGACTGCTCTGATCCGCTCAAACTGTTGATAACGGTACAATTTGCCGTCGCTGATTCTGATTCTTAGTTATTTAAATGTGTTCATGAATTGTTTTTTTTTTCTTTTTCTTGTCGATTTTTCTGCTGTTATGGTCGATAATGTAAAATTAAATTAAGGTGTAAAAGTATGATTATTATATGTAAGATTTTACGGCTATAACAGCGGAAATGGGTAAGAATGTCATCTGTCAATAAGTTGTTTCTGCTTGCCTGATTGAGTGTTGCGCTTTCCAAAGATATTTCATTTTCCTATTTTTCTTGTGTCTTGCTTATCAGTTATAGTCATAACCCATTTTCTCAACAGGTTAAACACCCGAGTTGGAACCTGATTTCATCGAAAATGTTCAGCTTGTTATCTGTTAAGTCCGCCCAAACCTGCAGTGGAGAAGTGCTAAAATTTTTGTACAAGTAGGCATCCGAATGTAATGTTTTATAGCACAAGAGGAAAGAGACACATTTAATTGCCATGAGATAGGAACGCATTTAATATGCATTTAGCGTTTAATATACTAAAGGAGGCTAAAGGTTTGATTCTATTTAAATAAAATTGAAGAAGTAAATTCTTTTTTATGTTAATTAAAATTGAATATGTAAAATTTGAGTAGTGTATTTTTCATTTTCATTTCAATACTTTAATAACTGGAAAAGGAATTATTCGTAATATAATTCCCTTTCAGTGAAGCGCCAATGACGCCGTAAGCTTTAGATTTATACAGTTAGGAAAGAAAGCATTACCTAAACTCTTGTTTGTAGTGAAATTAAATTTGTCGTGAACAGTTTTGGGAAGAAATAAGATTAAACTAAATATTTGATATATGATATCAAATATATTACAGAGGCAATCAAGCCAGTAGCTCTGTAGCCCACAGAGTGAAGCAAAAGGAAAAGGGCTAAATAGTATCACTGAAAAGCCCGCCCGCTGTTAAATAGAAGAAGAAGATATCAGCTGCTGAAAAGCCCATCATTTCAAAATTTAATTTTACTGTAATTTCATTTTTATTTTCAATATTGTAATAATTATTTAATATTTTTGTTCATTTTAAGCTTATTTTGCATATTCAATTTTAGCTGAACTCGTATTAAGATTTATTTATTCATTTATATTAGTACAACAGAAGAATAAAAACGAAAGCAATACGAAACCGGAAGAATGGATCAACAAGAACAGTGCAAGAAGAGATAAGAAAACTAGAAATAATGTATTTTTAAAAAGAAAACCAAAAACAATTTACCCGCCTCCCTCTCCTGCACAAAAAAGCAAACCAAATGTATTTAAGCTACTCCAACCCATCCAGGTAATAATAGTCCAGCCTAATACAGGTTATATTTTAATTACTTTTAGTTTTATTAACAAGCAATTCTGATTGTCCCCTTCTCTTCTTCACTTGATTAGTTGCAATTCCTTCTTTCTTATTGTTAGACGTTTCTGTTCTTTTCTGGTTTTTATTGGCATTGAGCATGCCTCGTTTGACGCATCTAACGATATTATCGGTCTTTTTTTTTATCTTTCCTTGTCCTTTTTTGGTGGTTGGCGTTTACTCCCCCCCCTCCGGAAAATAACCCCCACGGAAAATGCTCCCAGAAAAAACAGAGAACTCCCCCTCCCGAAAATATAACCCCACGCAGCTGGAGGGTCTCCAATCCCTTTGGACTTAAAAAAAGGACTAGAACTCCCAATTTCTGATCTAATGAGCACAGTCCAAAGTTTCTTTGATCTTGAGGTGGTGGTGTGGATAAGGAAGGGGCAATCCCCTCCTGTACGGAATAAAGTTTGCTCATTTTGGGGTTTAATGTTTTCATTACTTACAGAATAACAGCATAGACCAGAAATATACCAAGAAATCATAAGGGAGTTTGATGTGTTTTCAAAAGTTTCTTTTGTACCCCCCCCCAAAAAAAAACCTTTGCTGGCCTTTTGTTGGAAAACTTTACACGGAGGGGATTACCAGCATGATTTTAAAAACAATAAGAAATTAAGGTGTTTTTCAAATGAAAGTGCGCAAGAAACATTTTCCACCTGAGATTGTCCACAAGAACATTTCTGGGTGGAATTTTCAGCTACAATAGAATGTCTTAAGGGAACTTCCCTGGAGGGGGTACTTTTACGTGAAAAGAGCTTTCGACGAAAACAAACTTAAAAAAAAGGCTTGAAGCAATAGACATATCCATTTCAGGCAAGAAGGGGGTTTAAAAATAGTATTTTCTGGCGCATGGTGGCCGAAACTTTAGAAACACATGTCAATAAAAGTCATTT
The DNA here is from genome assembly GCF_049724085.1 of Artemia sp. Qi Xiang Cuo. Lineage (NCBI taxonomy): Eukaryota > Metazoa > Arthropoda > Branchiopoda > Anostraca > Artemiidae > Artemia > Artemia sp. Qi Xiang Cuo. Next base: position 30,354,527 of record NC_142806.1, read on the forward strand.
TTCCTCACATTTTAATGTAAGGAATAATCTCCCCATGAAAAGATCTTCCCATGTAAACTCCCCACCTCCACCAGAAAAATCTCCCCTGAAAACGTATGTTCACTTCCAGATAACCAATACTATATGTAAACAATGGGGAAAGTTTATAACTCGCAGCCCTTCCCCCAGGAACTGTGGGGGGGGGGTAAGTCATCTTCAAAGACATTTTTATTAGATTTTTTGACGCGGCTGAACAAAAGGTCTATCTAACAGTATTGAAATGAAAGTGACCAAAATTTTTTGATAAATTAAAAAGGGCCAGCGGCCTTTTAACTTCAATTTGAATGAGCCCTCTCACATTATTATAGGACCACTGGGTCAATACAATCATCCCTGAGAAAAAAAAAGAAATAAAAACGCATCTATGATCTTTCTTCTGGCAAAAAATGCAAGAGTCCGCAATTTTGTACATAGGAGCTTGAAACCTCTACAGTAGAGTTCTCTGGATTGCTGAATCTGATAGAATAATTTTAATTAAGATCACTTGAAGTTCGAAGGATGTTTTCTCCCTTTATAAAAATCAGGCAAATTTCCTAAGGCTCTTAACTTTTAATGGGTAGCGTTAAATTTGATGAATTTTACATATTTTGAATCAGAATCAAAGTTTGATTCTTTCATATTGAGGTGGAGGTGTGGATAAGGAAGGGGCAACCCCCTCCTGTACGGAATAAGTTCTGCTCATTTGCATGTTATTGGGGTTTAATGTACCCCGCCCCCCCCAAAAAAAATAAAACCTTTGCTGGTTAATACCCTTTTGCTGGCTTTTTGTTGGAAAACTTTTCATGGGGGGGGGGGATTACCAGCATGATTTTAAAACAATAAGAAATTAAAGTCTTTTTCAAATGAAAGTGCGCAAGAAACATTCTCCCCCTGAGATCGTCTGCAAAGAAAGTAGTGCAATTGCTAGCAGCAGTGACTTTGTTGACAGAGCAAACCAAGAAACCAAGAGTATTCTTAGTGTCAATGCTACAAGCAAGGGTGCATATCCACCACCTCACCTCAAGAAAGCTGGTGAAAGCTTGGAGTCTGAATTGGAAGTGCTTTTGCTCAAGCTTCATGCCATTGCTGATGCTTTAGAGATGAATGAAGAAGAAAGTGACAGACTATTGCCACTGCTTCTGTCTTTGGTAATTTCCTCATTCTGTACTTTAAAGTGGATATTCAGACCTGTAACTCTATTTCCTTCCATTTTCTTACTTTCTCTTTTTGCCATTTCAAACCACTAGGTTGAATCCTTGGATTTTCCACCACCAAGTCGTAAACAAAGAATCACATTAACTTAGGACTCTTATAACTAATTTTTTTTTTAAAGATTATCTCAAGGGACACTTGGTCAATTTCGGTGTTTCAAGGATTTTTAGCCATTGTCCAAATGTTTTTTATTTTCTTTTGCATGTGTTCTCAGTAGCTCTATTTATGGTGATCAAACCTTGCCATGCATTCTTAATTATCTCTTTGGAATTGAATTGTGTGAAAAGTGATGGAGGATGTTACTGTTGATTGCTTTCAAGTAGTGGTGCAAGTCTTATACAAATGAACAAACTTTCAAAAATGTTTCATCATTAGAAGAAGGCTTGACCTGGTACTGCAGATATTTTGTCTGGTTTTAAAAAGCAACTCAATTTCAGGGCTAAGAGAGACAAACTGTGATGCTCCCAGAGACTAATACAGAGATTCGTGTCTAAGTTCTTTTGGCAAATCTTTGACTCATTGCCAAAAAAGGTAAAGAAAACGGGAAACTTGAGAGGTAATCAAGAACAGCAGTGTTCTTTGACAAAGTCACCTTTACAACTGAGGCCTTGGGTCTGGGGAATTACTTCTGTGAGCAGTTTCAAACTTGTAGACCAAACTGAGTGTTTTCTGGTTCCCAAGCAAGCAAGTATAACAAGTAGAGGTGGAACTTCTTAAAATTTGCTGGATGACACAGGTTTGGTGATGGTAGAATGTGACCCAGGACTGCGGAAAAATGTAACTTTAACTGATCTGTAGAAACTTAAGTTAATAAAACATGGATCTAAACAGCCTATAATTAACTTTTATGTAGAATAAAAGTAAGATCCATACACCCTAAAAACCAAAACTGTTTTGTCAAGACCTGGTACAGTGAACATCCTCACCATGAGTACAGTGTTGCAAAAGATGAGGCTTGCTGCTTTGCTTCCTACAGGAGTGGGTGGAGAAAAGAGAGGGATGGGATTCTGTGAAGGAGTACATTGATGGCACAAGATGCACAGTAAAGGTGATAGACTAAATTTACTCACATCCCACTTTAAGTCAAAAAGTCATAAGGCTTCAAACTCAGATCTTGTTACTTTTACTTACCACAAGGCTTTGCTGCCATATTTTTTTGACAAAGAAAAGCAAGGAAAAATTATTGAAGGAGAGAAAGAATGAGAGAGAAATAAAAAAAAAAATATAAGAATGTTGATACATGTCACTATCACACTTGATAAACAAGGACTTGCCTTTTTGAGGAAAAGATTACAACAGGTGTAAACTCATCAGGATTCTTCTGCTAAAAGGCTTTTAGTAGGCCTTAATCTTTTAAAAGGGAATGAACCCACCTGATTATCTAATGAATGTAACTGTATAATGCAGCTCTTAGTAATTTTGATCTTCACTTATGGTAAGACATTTGTTTTAAAAAATCATGAGGTCTAATGGGCCACATCTGGATTGAAGACATTAAGCTACCAACTAAGCCTACATTTTTTTTTCTCAACTAGAAAAGAGCTTCATATCCTACTAGGCCAGGTCTATTCTAAAAGTAGAGTTTAAAATTTTGTTTCACTTTCACCAAGATGCTACTTACTTCAGAGAAAAACTGCATAAGGAAATCAATATTCCTTAACATAAGGAAGTAAATAAATAAGGGTTTGCAACATTTGACTATAATTTTCATTGATCCTTTATATACTAAGGATCAGATATTGTCATTTATTACTATTTAGAAAGCAGTATAACGTCAAACAAAAGACAATATCATGCTTTTTTCCATTATTCAGAATAGTAAAAGCAATACAGATGACTTTTTATGCCTCATTCTTTTAAAGAGCAAACATAGATAAAGTCATAGAGATGACTTTTTATATCTCATACTATTATAAAGCAAACATGAATAAAGTCATATAGAAGACCTTTTATACCTTGTACTATTAAAGAGCAAACATGAATAAAGTCATACAGATGACTTTTTTTTACCTCATACTATTATAGAGCAAACATGAATAAAGTTATACAGATGACTTTTTAATATATCATACTAGGTTATCATAAAGCAGTAGCCTATGAATAAAGTCTTACAGATGACTTTTGGTTTCCTCCTTAAATATATATGATGCACTAGGATATCATGCAGAAGATATTATACTACTCCACCTAAATATATAGAAAAACAGCAAAATGTGAAACAGATGGCTTCTTATACATCATTTCATTATGGAGCAGCCTAAATAAAGTCATACAGATGACTTTTTAATATATCATTAACAAAAATGAATAAAATCATACAGATGACTTTTTAATACATCATTCTAGGTTATTATAAAGCAGTAGCCTATGAATACTCTTACAAAAGACTTTTTTGGTTATCTCCTTAAATATATATGATGCACTAGAATGTCATACAGAAGATGTTATACTACTCCACCTACATATAGAAAAACAACAAAAAGCGAAACAGATGGCTTTTTATACATCATTTCATCAGTAAGACTATTCATACTGCTTTATAATAGAATGATATATTATAAAGTCATCTGTATGACTTTTTGTTTTTTTTTTCAATATATATATAAGTGGGGTAGGCCTAAGTATAATGTCTTCTGTATGACATTAATTAAACAAACTTTTTCCAAAAAATAAATTTTTCAAAGAAAAGTAAAGAACTCCATTAAACAAAAAATGAGCAAAAATAAAATCAAATAATCTACCAAGCATGAAACAACAACAAATCAGCATTGATAAATAAATGAAACCCAAAACAAACAGAAATTGCAACAAATAACCAAGTCAAACTCAAAACAAGCAGAAATTAACATGAGTTGGGCTCAAAACCTCTATGCCTTCCCAAGGCCAGAACATAACTTGCACTTTACTGAAAAAATACAAATGATTGTGCATTGTCAGTTTAATCTACAGATACTGATATTTAGTAATCAAAATGTTAATATTATTTGATTTATTAAAGTTATAAAAGTAAAAACATTTATATTTTTTTCAGTAAAGTGCAAATTATGTTCTGGCCTTGGGAAGGAATAGGGGTTTTGAGCCCTACTCATGTTAATTTCTGCTTGTTTTAAGTTTGACTTGGTTATTTATTGTAATTTTCGTTCGTTTTGGGTTTCATTTATTTATCAATGCTGATTTGTGGTAGTTTCATGCTTGGTAGATTATTTGATTTCATTTTTGCTCATTTTTTGTTTAATGGACTTCTTTACTTTTCTTTGAAAAACTTATTTTGTGGAAAAAGTTTTTTAAATTAATTTCTGTTTGTTTTATATTGACATAGTCTTTTCAGAGAAAAAGAAAATAATCCTTTAAATCTTTTTGTTTTTTTAAGAATTTATAGTTTGGCCTACTATTTGTATGCTGGAGAAAAATTTTCAGCAATTTTTAACAACATACACCCTCTTAAAAATCTAGACACAAATAGAAATGTTTAATTTAGTTTCATACCACCTCTAGTTGACCTGAAATGGAAAACATGATGCCATTTGCAACAAAATCTGTTTACTTTCTTTGATAGCTTGGATACACTTACACTATTTTGATTTGGTTAAATTTTAAGAGCAGAAGCAGCCCCAAAAGTTTGAACATAATACCCTCAGTTGTTCTTGGGATACTGCTGAGATGCGTTTTTGGGAATTAGCATTAACACAGTGCATTTTGATTTAATCTTATGGCAACATTTAGTTTTTAAACATAAAAGTCAAATGGGAGGGTGGGCGTGGAAGGAGGATTAGTTTCCCTCCAATCACTTTTGACTATTAAAAAGGGCATCAGTCCTTTCTATTTTCAATCGAATGAGCCTTTTTCAGAGTTCCTACAACAACTCCTTCGATACAAAGTGCCCTGGTCTAAACAACAACAACAACCAAAAAATAATACATCATACCCACATTGATCTTTACAATAAAAATGTCAAGCCTTCCAATCACTTTTGACTATTAAAAAACGGCACAAGGCCTTTTTGATTTTCAATTGAATGAGCCCTTTTAGAGTTTCTACAACAACACTTCCTATAAACACCTTAAATCCCCCCAGGGCATAACTTACAAACTTTGCCCTGGCAACTCTGGGGGGTTTGTCAACCTTAAATACATAATGTCCAGAACTTTCAACTACGTTGAAGAAAATGGATATCTCTAAAATGCAATTGGCTGTATTTCGCGAAATGGTTGGCATAATTGGGGGGTTAATCACTCTTCACTCACTTTCTACCATTGAAGACGGCCATCTTCATTTTCAGCCGGATGAGCCCTTTTTTAAGTTTCTACGACAATTTTCTATATAAACCTTATATGCTCCCAGGGCATAAATTAAATCCTTTGCCCTGAGGGCTCTGAAGGGGTTGTAATCCTAAAAGACCTAATTTCCAGAACTTTTGACTATGTTGAACAAAATAGCTATCTGAAAATTTTGATTGGATGTGTTTGGGGGAATGGTGGGCGTGAGAGAGGGGTTAGTTACCCTCCAATCACTTTCAACTATTAAAAAGGGCACTAGCCCTCTCAATTTCCAATTGAAAGAGCCCCTTCTGAAGATTTTACAACAACTATATCATTAAAAACCTTATATGCCCCCATGGCATAACTTACAACCTTTGCCCTGGGGACTCTGGGGGGTTTCTCATCCTTAAATACATAATTTCCTGAACTTGGGACATGTCCTTTTTCCCCAAACCCATCCGATAAAAATTTTGAGATAGCAATTTTGTTAAAAATAGTTCCAATATCAGATAATAAAAACTCCGAGGTTGACACAAACCCAATTTTTCACTTTGATATTGTTACTTTGATATCAGTTTTGATACTTTTGATTAACATTTGATTTTTTTTTTTAAGTTTGATTTTGAAATAAGGAATTTTTGAAAACTTGATTCTTTTTGCAATAAAAAAAGAACAAAAATTAACTAAAAAAAAATCTTTCCGAAAAATTAGTTTTTCAAAGAAAAATAAAGGCCATTTTAAACTTAAGCTCAGCAGATACAAATACCTTTTAAAATTCAAACTCAAAACGACCAGAAATTACTATTAAAGAATAAATGAAACCCAAAACCAACAGAAATTAAATAAACAATCATAGCAAAAACATACAAAAAGTAATAATATAAATGAATAAATAGATCTTAAGGCAAGTAATGCTTAGTAATCAAGTATTCAGGGTATATATTATATATTAGGGGGGTGGGGGTAAAGTTAAACTTACCTCCCATTTACATCAGAAATAAAATTTGCCCCCACCCCCCTAATGTGCAAATATATACCCTGAATTTGTATATATAAGGGTGGGGGTAAAATTCATTTCTGACAAAAAGGATTATTACATTTGGAAAGAGCATAAAAAAAGGCTTCAACTGGTATATTCACTTTATTTGTAAGTCAATAATATGATTTGGTAAAAATTTACCAGTTAGGCTATGTTAGGTTTTAACTTCTTTTTATGGTTAAAAAAATGAAATACCTACCTTTGGGGCCCCTTCAAGGGCTCAAGATGCAATTTGCAACAGAAGCAATTATTGAATTATGAAATAGCCTAAAAAAGGCATCAAATGATGTTTTCACCTTTGTCCTAGCTAAAATATAGTGCCACCTAGAAATTTACCTGAGTTACTAACTACATTTTTTTTCCTCAACTAGGAAAGAGCTTCATATCCTAATAGGCCAGGCATACTCCACAAGTAGAGTTTGAAATTTGGTTTTGCTTTAACCAGGATGCTACTTCAGAGAAGATCTGTATAAGAAAATCAATTGTAAATCAGGTTTGATATTTTTTTTCTTTACAATTATTAGTTTGGTGAGGATTGGCTAAGAGCTGCTGTGCTTGATTCTTAACTAGATTTCCATAGCCTATGGTACTACCAAATGAGAAAGAGAGTCAATCTCTTAGGGTCATAGCTAGGACTTAAGATTTCAATATTTTACAAAAACCTTCAGCGCAAAATCCTCGAAATTCATTCTGATATTATTTATCTAAAGGAAGGATCAGCAAATCACGTGTTGAGAGTTTAAAATTATGCATTGTGAGCTAATAGCTTTGAACTAGAAAAAGTGCTTATGGCTGAAATCTTAAAACTAATTCGGCGTTTTACTGGCAAGCGGAAATCAAATGAACCAAAGCAAGTCAATGAAAGTGTAAGAAAGAGGTTTCCAAAGGTCAATTTACACTTTCGTAGACTGATTTACTTTCTAATGCTTAAGTGATACGCCATATGAATTCGGACTGGTTCACCCGAGACATTTAGGGTCTTATCGTCTTATCACAGTAAGATTCTATTTTACGTCATATTATTGCGAATATCTCTTAATAGCTCGCTAATCGTCCCATGAATTTGATATAGCTTTTCTTGATCAGGAATAGCGTCAAGTCGGCATACCAATCCCCTTTTTGGACCGTACCAACAACTATTAACTATGATATTGGCTTGCGTCTATTTTTCAGATTTTTTGTTTGTTTCCTTGTAGTGGGCTAGTTTATAATATCTAAAAATTCATGCTCTATACATAGCCTACTATGTAAAAACAACGGTTATGTGTGGTGACAATTGGTTGCTTTAACTTCCACATGATGTAATTACAATCGTATAAGTAGTTTATTGCAGTAAAAATGGTAAAACACTACCTAAATTATCTACTAGCTCTAAATGCTGAAGAATACCTATTAGATTGACTTAGTGATACTCACAACAAACTGTCGACAATAGTAAGAAAAAGAGAGCACGTGTAAAAAGACTTGCAAAAATCTACTTTGTTAATTTGTACTGATTAACTGAAAAGTAGATATGAAAAAGAACTAAAAGTATTCTAAATTTATTCTAGCAAGGATTTCTTTGAAGACCTTGACAAGCTTGTAATTATTGTGGTTTTTATAAGTTTTCTCAACTGTGTGGATCGCATGGCTGTTATAATTAGTTCTGTGCAGCTGAAGATCCTTTCTATAGTCGTAATGGTAGCGAGCACAAATAGTAATTCTGTGCCAAGGCTGTTATTCATCATGGTATATGAGACCAATACTATTTTCAAAAGGCTATAAAAGGATCTACTGCTTGAACTAAGTATGATGTCTTAGCCAATTTCAGACACAAATATCATTGCTTTGCAAGTGATTGACAAATAATTATCAATTTCATGTATGTTAATTAATTTGGAAGCTATAAGCACAGTTGTGACCACCACATCACTCAAAGGAAAGCGAAATTCAACTGGGTTCTGTATTTTCCCTTCAGAACATTAGTAGAGTTACTATCACCAAGTTTTCTTAGTAAGATTTTGGCAGAAACATTAAAGGTAGAACTTTTTTTCCCTTAATAGCCTCTAAAAGTAAAAAAAAGGTGGAAAGCAGACCATAAAGATTAATTATGAGTTCATGCTAATCTAGAACTCGAACGAGGTTTAGACTGAGGACTACTCTGAATTATATTAAAGGTGGTATTCTCTTTTGTGGGCAAATCACACTTCATTGATCTGTATTCTTTATGTGCTGGTATCAAGGGCAGTAACTTGTTAGTAACCTACAAAATTGGCTAGTGGGCAGAAGCCTCAACAACCTCGTCTAGACTGCTAAATGTATTTTCTGAAGCAATAAGGTATTTTCAGGTAGAAATATCTCTACTGACCAATGGACCCTTGTAATTGAAGATCTCCATACCGAACCTATTTTCACTAGTCCCTTAATCTCATAAACTTCAGCCATCCCGTCAATAGCTTTTATTTTGCAAAGGTCTTAAGCAATTTTGTTCCAGGACTTCGATTCCATGCGGTTCAAATAACAAGCTTTCAATACGTTCCATTCTTTACCCTGAACCGTAGTCGAATTTCTGTAGGTGATGGCAAAGAGCTTGGAAGTAGCATGACAGTATCTCCAGTATACTTTCAGCCGTATGGCTAGCATGAAATATATGAAACCTAAATTTTGCAGTTTGAACTCTCTATTCAGATAAATTAACCGAAAAACTAGTAACTAAAAGGCTAATACAAGTCAGCCCAACTGTCAAGAGCAAGAATAGTGTCTTGTCAGTTGATTCTTCAAACTGTAACTCTTTCACGGCTAAAGAAATTGAGTTGTAGACATCCTGGAGACAATTGCGACATGTTCCTGTTGCTAAGTAGGTCACTGGCACCAGCGACAATATCATTTTTGGCACAAAAATCCCCAGAGTCAATCCCATTTACAAACACAAAAAAGGTAGGCAGTCAGCATTAGAGAGGAGAGTAATGTTACGCCCAAAAATAATTTTTGGTTCCTTCCTTATGATTGTGTTAGATCTAGGGGAACCATGAAAGGAGTTTAAAGGATCTAATATCCAATGTTTGCATTAATTTCTTCGTGCCCAGTTCTGGTATTCCCTAGGCATCTTTTTTTCTTTTTATTTATGGACAGCCTTAAGATGGGAAGCATATTCCCAATGCTGACTACTTATTTTGTATCTTGGTAATTCCTTATACTACTACTACTAACAACTCACGGCAGCATCAAGCCTTCTGAAGCCAACACAGCTACACACACTCCTCTTCAAATCCAATCTGTTCAAAGCTTCATTCATTATTCCTCTAATAGGTTCTTTAACTCTTCCTTTTATCAGGTTCCTCTAAACAAGAAATTTTGCAACATTCTTTTAGTCAACTGCTCTCATAGGTGCGTCTTTTTTCATTTGAAGTTAGCCAAAGAATAGTCAGGCCATAGATTTATCAGCTTTCACTGTTACAATTCAAAAATAAGTTCTAGTTTCAATGCCAAACTTCTTCAAAGACAAAATGGTATGCTGTATCAAACAGTGCCTTACCGTGGAAATGCTAGAAATTCCTTCAGTGAGCCGTAGAGCATTTCCATAGAAAGGTGGGAAGTTGGTGTTAAAATATTGGAAAGGTTTTACATTTACTAAATCGAAACATCTAAAATTAAATCCAAGCCATTGTCCTTTTTATCTTGGATGATGTTTCCTGCCATTTTATAGCGTGAATCAGAGCTAAAATCGATAGACAACAGACTCGCTGAGTTTAAAGCAATTTTTGTTTCTAACATAGCTCATTGAACCAATAGGGCCTTAAATCAATTTTAGAAGCATGTCCTAAAGTGCATCTAATTCGTCAAAATGACACAGATGCAATATCTCAGGGATTGAATATAGTATTAAGCTGAAACTTTCATGAAAAGTTGGGGGGATGTAAACCTAAATCAAAATAACCTATGTGTATCAAGATTTTCAAAAGTGTATTTGTGCAATGTCCCAGGAAAAAACTCAGGGTATAACTTTGGGACTTCAAGATATATTTTTGGGGACGTTAAACTAAATTAAAATACAGTGTGCATCCAATTTTGCCCGAGGCCATAGCTGTGATACATCAGGAACTGCTTAAGATTTTAAGTTCCAATTGGCAGGGCATGTTGCGTGGGAAATTGAAATAAATTAAAGCACAATATGTGCATCCAAGGTTGTCAAAAAGGTATATCTACAATATTTAAGGAAAGGTTGAGGATATTAAGCTGAAACTTTCAGGAAACGTTGGGGGTTTGTCTAGGCTCGTGTGGCCTAGTAAAGTAATACTCGAGCAAAAGCAACTTGTGCCTGTTTTTGGGCATTTTGAATCAACAATACAACTGTTTCCCATAGTCTTTGTCTTCGTTAGGTCTCCTTGTCTTTATTTACATGCCTTGTAAGTTTAAGTCAATCTGAGAAAACCCTTTATTGGTCTAATTTCAGATGTCACACATCTATACGACCAATCTTCAAAATTGTTTCCATTAAAATCTATATGACCCTGTGTACATGCTTTGAAAATTGAGATCCTATCCGCCACAGCACAACATTTAGGCCTGTTTTCAGGTGTACCGATGCAGCTGAAACTAGTTTCAGATGTACTTTTTTGCAAAGAGTTTATAAGTTTTCATAGCTTATGACTCGTCATTTCTAGGCCGATTACATAGACGAAATCTAAAAACCTTTTTTTTTTTAGACTCGAATCATTTAGTCTACAGTATGGACGAGTCCCAGCTGATTTGAAAAAGTTTTGGACCCATTTTCGGGTCCAAAACTGGCCATTCTGGCGGACTCCATGGAGCAGTTGCTGGAAGCGCTTCGAATCCTACGAGAAGAGGCTGCAAAAGTAGGACTGCAGATAAACTGGACTAAAACGAAAATTATGGCCATTGACCCATCCTCTCCTGCTGCCAATCCTTCAGTTAGCCTGGATAGCACCACTACCATCGAAGTTGTCCAAAGGTTCACCTACCTGGGCTCCATAATTTCTTCAGATGGCTTGCTTCTTTCTGAACTACAAGCGAGAATATCCAAAGCGTCTTCGGCCATGGGCAGACTGAACCGTTACCTCTGGCGAAAACCGAACATCAGTCGCACAACGAAGCTGCGGATTTTCAACGCCCTCGTCGGCTCTGTGATGCTCTATGGAGCTGAGACGTGGCAAGCTTCAGCCGCTACCCTCAAGGCAATTGATGTCTTTCAGTCGAAGAGCCTGAGGAGGATCGAAGGTCTACGATGGTTCGACTTTGTCAGCAATGAGAAGCTGCTGCAGCTCACCAAGCAGTCTCGGTTTTCCACCCAAGCAGCCGAGCGAACACTACGATGGTTTGGACACCTACTTCGAATGCCTCCACACATACCTGCAAAAATGATCCATGACTTCGACCCTGTCAAAGCCGGTTGGAAGTGACCTCGCGGCCGACCGAAGAAACGATGGTCTGACAGCCTTTCCGAGTTCCTGGCGATGGCAAATATCAGGTTGAGCGATGTGCAAACGCTTGCCATGGACCGAAGAGGATGGAGGAGGCAGACGTCACTCTCTACGCCGAGCAGCGCCCGGCAGGAGACATAAGTCAAGTAAGTCAAAGCCATTTTCGGGTGACAATTTGTTCTGAAGCTTTTATAATTTCGGAGACCACGCTGCCTTTGCATGACGATAAATAAAAGTTCAAATAGGGATAAAATCCTTTTAATCGACAGTGTTTCACAAACAGTGATAGAAATTCCCAAAAATACCAGATATTTCGTTACTTAGTAAATATTTCAGTTTTACTACTGATGACGGTTACTGCATATGTGACGGAAATATCTGGTATTTTTGTGAATTTTCATCACTGTTTGTGAAAAACTGTCGATTAAAAGGATTTTATCCCTATTTGAACTTTTATTTATCTGAAGCTTTTGTTGTTGATTAGGGTACTCTGGACCCAATAACTTACAAATAAAGTTTTAAACTTTTTAAAACAGAATTGTCGGTTCTTTTCAGACGGCCTAACATTCAGGAGATAAAAAAAATTTTGTACTCTTTTCAAAATCTCGATATTTTGAGTCCTTTAACCCTCACCAACACTCCCTGAAAGTTTAAACTCTATCCCCCCAGTCGTTCCTGAGATATTACAGATATGCTATTTTGTTAGCCTGGGTGAGTATACTGTCTTGTGACTTAGCTCATTATTTCACCGTAATTAATTAAAAAAAACTTTTTCGACAAAATAAGTTTTTCAAAGAAAAGTAAAGAACTCCGTTAAACAAAAAATGAGCAAAAATAAAATCAAATAATCTACCAAGCGTGAAACTACCACAAATCAGCATCGATAAATAAATGAAACCCAAAACGAATGGAAATTACAATAATTAACCAAGTCAAACTCAAAACGAGCAAAAATTAACATAAGTTGGGTGCAAAACCCCAATGCCTTCCCAAGGCCAGAATAAAATTTGCACTTTACTGAAAAAATATAAATGTTCTTACTTTTATAACTTTAATAAATCAAATAATATTAACATTTTGATTACTAAATATCAGTATATGTATATTAAACTGACAATGCACATTCATTTGTATTTTTTCATTCATTTGTATTGCATATTCATTTGTATTACATTCATTTGTAACTGTAGCGTAAAGAGCGAGGTATTGACTTGGGGGCGAACCCCCTCATATACGTAATATTTTCTGCTCGTTTTAAGTTCTAATGTTGCTTCTTACTTTCAGTTAAAATAACTTTTTTTTTTTAATTGAGTTTCTGATCGTTTTTTAAATAATTCTGGGAAATCCAGCACCCCCTTCATAGAAATGTCCAACTTGCAATTGTTCTAATTAAACAATCCATGTGTTTCAGGCGTCGTTCATAAAGAATTGTGACAAAATTCAACCTTCAGCGTAAAGAGTAAGGTGTTGAGGAGGGGGAACCCCCACATATAAATAATAATTTCTGTATTGTTTTAAGTTTGAATAATGTTTCTTACTTTCAGTTGATGAAACTTATTTTTTCATTAGTTTCTGATTGTTTTTAAATAATGCCAGGAAACCTTGCTCCTCCTCCACAGAAAGATCCCTCCTCCCGACAGAAATATTCTCTAGATAATTCAATCTTGGTGATAATTTACCCCACACAATTACCTTTAACATGTCGACGCGTAAAAGTAAGTCGGCAAAATAAAAGCATGACACATAAAAAGAATTTTGTATTGGAATTCTGGCAAATTCCCACAGTTTAAAATTTACCTTGAAATTTTTCCTCTCTGGAAACTTGCCTCCCCAAGAACAATCTTTCCTTTGTAATAAACACCAGCAGACAATTCACCCCCCCCCAAAAAAATGCATGCATAGTTCACAATAACAAATACTATACGTATACAATTGGGAAATTTAAAACTTTAAGACCTTTCCATAAGGGCTCTAGGGGGAATTTGTTACCTTCAAAGATATATTTTTTGGGTTTTTCAACTATGCTGAACAGAATGGCTATCTCAAAATTTTGATCAGATGAAATTGGGAAAAAAAAAGCGTTGGAGGGGGCCAAGTTGCCCTCCAGCATTTTTAGTCACTTAAAACGGCACTATAACTTTTAATCTCCGTTCGAATGAGCTCTCTCTTGATGTTCTAGTACCACTGGGTCGGTACGATTACCCCTGAAAAAAAAAACACGCATCCGTGATCTTGCTTCTGGCAAAAAATACAAAGTTGCACATTTTTGCAGACATGAGCTTGAAACCTATGTAACTGGATTTTCTGATACGATGAATCAGACGGTTTGATTTTCATTAAAATTATTTAACTTGTAAGGGATGTTTTCCCCCTCTTTCCAAAATTAGGTAAATTTTCTCAGGATCGTAGCCTTTGAAGAGTAATACTAAACTTAATAAAATTTATATATTTAGAATCAGCATTATAAGCCCATTCTTTTGATACATTTATTGACATCAAAATACCGTTTTTCTTAAAGTTTTGATTGCTATTGAGCCGTATCGCTTGTTTTTTTTAATACGTATATGTTATTACGTATATGAGGGGATTCTCCCCTTAGTCAGTACCACGCTTCGTTTAATTAGAACAGATAATTTCTTTTGAAAGCAAAAAAAAAAAACTGTAGCGTAAAGAGCAAAGATTTGACTTGGGAGCGAGCCCCCTCATATACGTAATAATTTCTGTTCGTTAAGTTCTAATGTTGCTTCTTACTTTAAGTTGAAAAAACTTATTTTTTTTTTAAATTTAATTCCTGATCGTTTTTTAAATAATGCTGGGAAATCCGGCGCCCCTTCATATAAATGTCCCTTAACCTAAGGAAACATCCTCCGCGGGAAGATTCTCCCGAGTAACCCCCTCCTCCAGCCCCCCCCCCACCAGAAAAAAATCCTTCCTGAAAATGTCTGTATACTTCCCAATAACCAATACTATATGTAAACAATGGGCAAAGTTCATAACTTGAAGCCCTTCCCCCGGGAACTCTGGAGGATTAAGTCATCCTAAAAGACATATTAGATTTTCGACTATGCTGAACAAAATGGCTATCGAAAATTTTTTAATTGGGTGACTTGGGGAAAAAATGAGAGTGGGAGGGGGCCAAATTGCCCTCCAATTTTTTTGGTCACTTAAAAAGGGTACTAGAACTTTTAATTTCCGTTCAAATGAGCCATATTACGTTATTATAGGACCACTGGATCGATACGATCACCCCTGAAAAAAAACACACACCAACAAAAACAAAAAAAAAACAAAAAAAAACGCATCCGTGATCTTTCTTGTGGCAAAAAATAGAAAATTCCACATTTTCGCAGATAGGAGCTTGAAATATCTACAGGAGGGTTTTCTGATACTCTGTATCTGACGTAGCGATTTTCATTTGAGTTATATGACTTTTAGGGGGTGTTTTCCTCTTTTTTCGAAAATAAGTCAAATATTCTCAGGCACGTAACTTTTGATAGGTGAGATTAAACTTGATGAAACTTATATATTTGAAATCAGAATAAAAATATGATTTATTTGACATATCTATTGTCATGGAAATTCCGTATTTTGGAGTTTTGGTTACTATTGAGCCGGGTCGCTCCTTACTTACAGTTCGTTACCACGAACTGTTTGAAACAGTCAAGCCTTCCAATCACTTTCGACTTTTAAAAAGGGCACTAGGCCTTTCGATTTCCAATCAAATGATCTCTTTTGTAAACGACAGCACTTTCTATAAATAACTTATTTGCCCCAAGGGCAAAAATTACAACCCTTACCTTACTGTCTGTTAGGGTGGTTATCATCCTCTAAGACCAAATCTCCAGAACTTTCAACTACGTTAAACAAGATGATTATCTCAAAATTTTGATTGGATGTGTTTGGGGAAATGGTGGGCGTGAGAGGGGCAGTAGTCGCTCTCCAATCACTTTATACTATTAAAAATGGCCCTAGCCCTTTCAATTTCCAATCAAATGAGCCCTTTTGAGGTTTCTACGACAAAATTTCAATAAAAATCTTATATGCCCCCAGGGCATAACTTACAACCCTTGCCCTGAGTGCTGGAGGGGGAGGGGTGTGTGTCATTCTCAAAGACCTAATTTCCAGAACTTTCTACTACGTTGAACAAAATGGCTATCTGAAAATTTTGATTGGATGTGTTTAGAAGAATGGTGGGCGTGAGAGGGGGGTTAGTTAACCTCCAATCACTTTTGACTATTACAAAGGGCACCAGCCCTCTCAATTTCAAATTGAATGAGCCCCTTTTGAAGTTTTATGACAACTCTATCTATAAAAACCTTATATGCCCCCAGGGCAGAACTTACAACCTTTGCCCTTGGGGCTCTGGGGGTTTGTCATCCTTAAATACATAATTTCCAGAACTTTCAACTAAGTTGAACAAAATTGTTATCTCTAAACTTTGATTGAATGTTTTTGGGGAAATGGTGGGCGTAAGAGGGGGGTTAATTACTCTCCACTCACTTTTGACTATTATAAAAGGGCAATTTCAATTTCCAATCAAATGAGCCCTTTTTAAAATTTCTATAACAAATTTCTATATAAACTTTATATGCCCCCCTGGCACAATTTAAAAAGGCACAAGCCACTCCAATTTCCAATTGAATGAGCGCTTTTCGAAGTTTCTACGACAACTTCTTCGATACGAAGTGCCCTGCTCTAACGGAAAAGATTAATAAATAATACACTCTGCCAACATCGTTCTTATATACCCCCAGGGCATATTTTAAAACCCTTGCCCTGAGGACTATGGGGGAGTGTCCTCCTCTTTACTTAGTCCCTGTTTCTTGTCTCGTTCTCGAATGTCCCCGCTCTTTACTTGGGCAGCGTGATCCCGCTGCCTAAGATTTATGCAACAACTTTCTATATAAACCTTATATACCCCCAGGGCATAACTTACAACCCTTGCACTGAGGGCTCTGAGGGGGTTATTATCCCAAAATATCTAATTTGTAAAATTCTAAACAGAAAATATCTTTTAACAATTTGATTGGGTGTGATTCTGAATAAGGGGTGTTTGAGAGGGGCGTAAGTTAATATCCAATTACTTTGAAGTGTTAAAAAAGGCAGTATCCTCCTCATTTTGAATTGATTGTGCCGTTATAAAGTTCCTAAGATAGTGCTTTCTATGTTAATTTCATGTGCCCCAGGGCATAACATAAAACCCTTGTACTAATGGCTCTGAGGGTGTTATCATCCTAAAATACCTAATTTCCAGAAATTTCAACTACGTTGAGCAAAATGGATATCTCAAAATTTTGATTGGATGTGTTTGGGGAAATGATGGGCGTGAGAGGGGCGTTAGTCGCTATCCAATCACTTTCAACTATTAAAAAAGGAACTAGCCCTTTCAATTTCCAATTGAATGAGCCCTTTTGAAGTTTTTACGACAATGCTTTCAATAAAAATTTATATGCCCCTAGGGCATAACTTACAACCCTTGCCCTGAGGGCTGTGGGGGGGGAGGGGTTGTCATCCTTAAAGACCTAATTTGCAAAACTTTCAACTACGTTGAACAAAATGGCTATCTAAAAATTTTGATTGGATGTGTTTGGGGAAAAGGTGGGCGTGGGAGGGGGGTTAGTTGCCTTCAAATCACTTTCGGCTATTAAAAAGGGTAATAGCCTTTTGAATTTCAAATCGAATGATCCCTTTTTCAAGTTTCTACGACAAAGTCAAAACGATAAAGTTAAACATATAGTCAAAAACTAGCAACCTAGTAAGAGACTTCCAATAAAAACCTTGTATGCCTCCAGGGCATAACTTATAATCCTTGCCCTGAGGGTTGTGGGGGAGTGTCTTCCTCAAAAATGTTTTCTATCTGGAAAGCAACTACGCTGAACAAAATGGCTATCTAAAAATTTTGATTGGATGTGTTTGGGGGAATGATGGGTGTGGGGGTGGGGGGTGGGGGCTAGTTGCCCTCCAATCAATTTCGACTATTAAAAAGTGCACTAGCCCTTTGAATTTTCAATCGAATGAGCTTTTTTGAAGTTTCTACGACAACCCCTTCTTTCAAAACCTTATATGCCCCAAGGGCATAACTTAAAACCCTTGCCCTGAGGGCTGTGGGCGAGTGTCCTCCTCAAAAACATATTTTCTATCTGGAAATCAACTATGCTGAACAAAATGGCTCTCTAAAAATTTTGAGTGGATGTGTTTGGGGGACGGCTGGGCGTGGGGGGGGGGGCTAGTTGCCCTCCACTTACTTTTGAATATTAAAATGGATACTGTACCTTTGACTTTTCAATCAACGGAGCATGTTTTGAAGTTTCTACTGCAACACCGTCTATAAAAACCTTATATGCCCCCATGGCATAACTTAAAACCCTTGCCCTGAGGGATTTGGGGGAGTGTCCTCCTCAAAAACATATTTCATATCTGGAAATCAACTACGCTGAACAAAATGCCTATCTCAAAATTTTGATTGAATGTGTTTGGGGGATTGATGGGCGTGGGGAGAGGGGCTAGTTGCCCTCCAATCACTTTCGACTATTAAAAAGGGCACTAGCCACTCCAATTTCCAATCGAATTAGCCTTTTTTGAAGTTTCTACGACAAATCCTTCGATACGAAGTTCCCGGGTATCATAGGCAGCGCGCACTGCCTAAGTAAAGAACAATGTGGGCAAAATGTGTTGTTTTTTTTCTCCATATCCCAAAAGTCATTTACCGTGTTTTGATTTACCTCACTACTTAGCTGTGCATAGATTGTAAGCTCCATTGGCATGGGCGTAGGCAGCATCTTGTGTTTAGGGGGGCAGCCGCTTCTGTGATGGAGGGGGGAGGGATCTTACTAAGACTTCCCGAGGTCCTTTCAATATAGGTCTTTAGAAACTAGTCATTCTATATTTCACTAAAACTTGGCCTTTAACATTTTCCATGTTCTACTTTTCCTACAACATTATAACATAAGAGACCCACTATCATACTTCCAATTTCCAGAAAACATAAACACCATAAAAGCGATTTGACACAAATCACATTATGGTTAGATAACAGCTTCTTCTAAGAATCTGATTCAAAAGTTTACAGTTGGGCAAAATTAAATATCAAAATTGGTATAGGGGAGACCGGCCCACGTTTAGCCAAAGCAAACAGTTTCAATATAAAAACCTATGGGGCTTCTGGTGGATTATAAAAGCTCTGAAAGATGGCAGTGTTTTTTTTAAAATGTCTGACCTTAATTAATGCTTTTACCAAAAATATCAGATTGGATCAGGTTTTATGG
This sequence comes from Artemia sp. Qi Xiang Cuo, assembly GCF_049724085.1. Taxonomy (NCBI): domain Eukaryota; kingdom Metazoa; phylum Arthropoda; class Branchiopoda; order Anostraca; family Artemiidae; genus Artemia; species Artemia sp. Qi Xiang Cuo. Next base: position 30,373,740 of record NC_142806.1, read on the forward strand.
TGATTAACTCTGGAATTTTGTTTAAGTTTATCTGAGAGCCTACGCTTAATAACGAATACTAGAAAACTCGCGTTGTAAACTAACATTGTATTCTCTTATTATTTTCCTGTTTTTGGCAGCTTCCGAGACGTGCCATCTTCACCAGTTTGCTGTTAGTATTTTTTCATCCTGTGGGATAGTGAACTCCCATGTTCGGCCACAATACCCAGGGTAAATTGGGCATGCCGTACCAAGGTGTCCAAAAGTGGCCATGCTTGTAAAAGCTGTGTAAACAACATATTTAAAGGTTGAAGGCAAGCTTAAAACCCAAAACTGTGTTATTTCTGGGGTTGTTTAATCCTGTCAGAACAGTAGGTGAAGTAAATTTTATTTGTTCCAGTTAAATTTTGTTCAAGATAAGGTGATTAAAATTAAAACATGAGAGAATATGAAGAAAAGTGGCTGTGATCGAGAAAAAAATATTATAGTATTTTTTTCTCTCTTATTCTACAAGAAGTCAGTTGGATTCTCTGGAAGTACCATGGGTGTCCCTAGAGGAACGCAGCAAGACTACATAAAAAAAAAGTTGAGAAGCTGAATATCCCTCTAAAAAGTCTGGACCTGAATTTCTTTACAACCTGTTACAACACATGATAAGTATTTACAGAGGAACAAGAAAAAAGACTAAAAACTTACTTGAAAACGATAGCTGATATGCTTTCGACTGTATTCCCCTAAAAGCGTGTAAATTTGCATACACTTATGCCATTATTAAGAGCATAAAAGTACCGGATAACGGAACTGCAAAGGCAGTGGAGACAGTGGAGGAATTACAGGTAAAGATTGGTACCGTGGTTTTATGGATTGCCTTAAAACTCTATTGGTCAGAACGCCAAAAAGTACAAGCCTATGATGGACAACTGCTTTCAACTGTCACAGTGTAGGAGCTTTCTTTAACAACCTGGATTGAGGCCTATATAAACACATGTTCAGACCACAAGACATTTGAAGTTTTGACGAATCAGGTCTGAAAAAATCCACAAGCCTGGTAAAATCATTGCACAGCGAGGCCAGAAGTAAGTAGGGAAGGTCACGTCAGCAGAAAGAGGTCAGTTGACCACGATTTGTGCTGTTTTTAATGTGTTGAAACCACAGTCCCTCCTCTACTTATTTCCCAGCAAAAATAGTGTCTGGAAATTTTACTCAGGGGCGCCTTACCAGGAACCATCATGATCAACTCAGAAAATACTTTTGGCTGGATGACTTCCTCTCATTCTTTGCTTTACTTGCAGCATTTTATCAATCAAGTCAAACCCAAAAACTCAACAGGAAAAAAATATGAAAAAGTCAGATGTGCTCACTGACACCCCCATGAAAGAATGCATTACTGCTAGGATAAAAGCTTACAGTTAGTGACGATTCTGACGTCGATGATCCTGTATACAACAACTCTTCAGACCCCAGCATAGACACTGAAGACAAGCCCCCTACCAGCAACTTCTAATTTGACACTGAGAAAGTCAAGGCTGGTGATTACATTCTGATTGAGCTGAAGAGCAAGAAAGAGAATTCTGTTTACAACATTATTATTATCAAAAAGTAGCAACTGAAGAACTTAAGGTCCACTTTTGGAAGGAGACTGGAGCAAGAGACTTTGCGCTAACTGACGAGATGGATAGTGTCTTAAAGACAGAAGTTGAAATGAAACTGCCACCACTAACAGGTAGAACACCAAGATTAGCGGAGCGGCTTACTTTTGGTGTTGATCAGTAAATTTATAATATGAAATTAATGCTCTTTAGTTTTTTTTAAACCTTAATGAAATTCATTTTGTAGTTTTTTATGCTGACCATATTTTTTCTTAATTTTATAGCCAAAAAACAAGCTTTAATGTTCTCCTGGTCACTTTCATTTTTCTTTTGTCCTGTGGCCAAACGTAAGCCACAGACGACCGAACCGGTGCCGGGGTGGCCAAGGTTTGGCACTCTTGACCACTTGGATAGAGAGGCATCCAGGTGGAAAAATGGCGGAGTATTTCTATTTGTCTTTTTCAAAGATGGTATTGAATGAGTTACTTTTGCTTTGGCATGCTCAGCAACTTCTTATCGCTTGAATCAATTCATGGAGGATTAAACAAGTCAAAATCGGCCGATCGTGGACCAGTCTCCTATCTATATATTGGACCGAAAATCAATATTGAAGATCGAAACGTAAATGTTGTTATCGCAAACGATATTTGAAAATTTCTGTTTATTTCCAGCTTTTTTAACCATCTACCAGGTAACATCCAACACAAAATTCCAACATGCGAAAAGTTCTCGCTAATATCTATCGTAAATTTGAAGTTCTAGGGGGGCGGGGGGCAGCTGCCCTCCCCTGCCCCCCTTCCCTACGCCCGTGTCCATTGGAGCTTATAGTGCAAAGGCGTTTTGGTGAATCAGAGATAAAATCATTTAAAATTTTCACCACCCTTCCCATAAAAAAAAATCTGAAGTCTCCTTGTCTCGCCTTTCCCTTTAGTCTCCTCAATATTATCTGAAAGTTTCGACTTCATTCCCCCAGCCGTTCCACAAATACTATAGATATGCTATTTTAATGACCTGGATACACATAATATCATTCGATCTACCTCTCCCCTCCCCCAAGTTTGAGATCTACTTGACCCTCTCCCTTCGACACTCCTTTAAAGATTTAACTCGATGCATAAGCCATTCCAGATACATTCCAAATAATTTTACACTCATCAGCACATAGCGTCTTTTCATTTACTCAGGTGCTTTAGTCGTTTCCAGAGAATACACTTGGGAGACTCTGGGAATCTTGGCCAAGTGAACAATTCATAAGAGCTCCTAACAGATTAGACAACCAAGACGAAATATTGACACCTATTTGAAGTTTATATCATATTGAAGTTTAATGGAGAGATTCTGGCTTCCCCACAATCACTTTCGAAACCTAATAGGACACCAGAAATGACAATTCCCAATTGAATGAGCCCCCCCCCCTCCAAAGTTTCTACGAACACCCCTTCCGTACGAGGTAGCCAGAAAAAAAAAACACATTGCACACTACAGGCATATTTACTTAGGCAGCGCAACAGCGCTGCTTCTGATTTAGCTAGGCTGCAGAAAAATTTGGGTTCCTGGGCTTAAAAATTTATCTTTTTTGATGCACAGACAAACCCATCCCAGAGTGCGGTTTTTTACAATCTCTGCCCTAGAGACCTTACCCATGTGTATCGATTTTAGTAAGTGACCTATTTATGGGTCATTATTTATATATAAGTTGTTAGATTAATAACTTTGAAAATTTGGCTACTTAGTAATTGTATGTGTAAAATAATGTATTCAAACATATTTTGCTGCCGAGAAGATGTAGGGCATTGTATGCATTACCAAGTCATATTATTTATTGTCTTGTAGTTTTTAACATTATTGGTGGAAATCAAAACAAAGCTGTCACACCTTTTAGTGGAATATTTAAAGACTAGCAGAGTAATATCATTATGAAACTAGACAAACATGGGATTAAAAGACCTTGCGTTGTGTCTAAAAGAGGTATTTTCCATGCTGACAATTCTCCCAGCAGTGTACCATCTTCAGCACTGAGACCAGGGTGATAGTCATTCTTTCATGGGTAGATCTTGCAACATCGTCTTGTATCCTATAAATCCTAATTAGTTCTCCCTTTCCTTCGTTCTTTCTCGAGTTAATAGTTTTTATTTTTGGTCGGTTTTATTTACTTTTACTAATTTGAATTGTAATTATTATTAGGTAGTTGGAGTCTCTGTTGAAGCCCAGAGTGCTCGGTATAAACTTAATGTGAATTGTATTTAGTTTCAAATGAGACATACAATACGATTTTTGAGGGAAGAGGCTCAATAATTTTCTCTGGTCGTCAAAAAACACAGTTCGCCACACCTTTTTCTTGTTTTATGTCTGTAGTCCGACAGGTTCTTTGCCTAGTAAAATAACACACAGTGATGCGAAGCAGCAACTAGCCCATACTTAAATATACTACAACAAATAATACAAATTTTTTTGTTTTATGATTATTAGTACTTACTGGAGAACAAAACAACACGATACCCAGAGATCAAAAGCCAATGTCTAATTTCGTCACTGATAAGAAGGTAATTTTTACGCTTCAGCAAACTCAATGCCAGTTTTGCCATTAAGACTAAATAAGGAGGAATCATACCGAATGCCAATACATACTGCCTGGGCAGTACGTGTTAACTATTCAGTCCATTCTAAAATATCCCAAGTTGAGAGATAATTCCAGAGATAGTCCCAAGGACATGAAGAATTATGACTCCTTGATTTGCCAAACTAACTGAAAAAAGATGAAACTAAACCAAAATTATATGAAGTAACCATCACTTCAGAAAAGTCAACATAGTATGCTAAAGAAGTAAACAAAGCAATTAAGGAAATTCAAGAGCGATTATCAAATATTCTCAAGGGCAATAATAAGCTTTAATGACGAAATAAGTCATAAAATTTATAAAACAATAAACTTAGGCACCGGGATGTTGGCGTTTGGTAAATATTTGAAGAAGAGAAAAATTTAAACAAATAAGGCCTTCAAAAATACTTCGACTATTACAATTATGTTAAACAGAAGTAAGAGAGTTGATATAAAAACCCATGGCTTTCCAAATCAATTAGCTATAAGAAGAAAGAAAACTAGTGAAGAAGATTCATACTAAGCAAAGCCAAAATCTCAAGCAAACTTCAAAAAGAGCAGTTAATCAACCTGGCTTCCGGAAGAGTTACACATTAGCTATATTTTTTCTTCCCAAATTTGTCTCAGAAAATAGCTATGAAACAAAGGAATTACATATACAAGAGTCTAACTAGTAGGAAAATAGATGAGAATAACTTAATTTAAATCATATGAGTTTTGCATTCTCTTAAATTGTACCATAGAAAAAACTTATAATTGCTTCAATCATATTGCAGTCCCTATGCGTCTACTCTTAAACTGTATTATACGTTCAGCCATTGTTACCTCACCATAATATCGCTAGTCCAATGTAGCAGGAGCTAAAAGGGCGCAGAAAAAAAAATTATTAAAACTTAATATCTGCTAATTAGCGAAAATGCCACCAATCGGGAAACAAATGTTCTTTTTGCGCAGAGCATGAATGAGAAAATCATTTTCCTGAATTCTCCTGTCCTCTACCCAGCAATGTGCCTTTTCAGGATTGGTCCAGACATGCTTCATATCAACTGTTGACCTGAATTTTACCATTTTTGCGCCCTCAGCCGATCCGAAATACCAAATTGCTGAAAAAGAAAAAAATAATTGCAACATAGCATATTGATTATAGAAATATTATGAATTATAAAGATGAACATATTGATAAAACACCAAAAACTTAATATCGTATTCAAAAGGAATTCGGCATGACATACTAATCAGCAAAAATAGAACAAAACTTGTTTCTATATCAGTACTTCTCACAGGAGTTATTCACAACCAAATATATTTGGATACTAGACACCAAATAACGCTATTTTACAGGATCTCCATGCTGTATTTTTTCCGATTCTTTGATTAGAGATTACGGCTTTGATACTTATTACATTTTTTTTTTGCATCATTGCTCTCGTCTCCTTGCCAGTTTTCTGTGACTGGAACGGTACGACCTTAATAATATAAATTCCTTAGATAGAAACGATCTCCATACATTCTAACCCACATAAATCTATTATCTTGGGTTTCTCTAGCCTATATAATTTTACAAAAATTTGGATACAGTAGTATTTTTTTTGTTTTTGTGAAAACAAATCTTTATTCGATGAGCTACAAATTGATTTCCATGGATTCAGTTATTCCCAGAATAAAAAATGTGATTCAGGATTCTTTTTTAATACTACTACTGCTATTAATAACTCAGTTTATCATCATATTACCTGATGCCATCACAGCTGCACAAACTTCTCTGTCACCCCAATCAGCTCAAAGTCAATAATCTTTTATTATTCGATTTTTTATTATGACCTCTTCCTATCGAATTTGAAGACATCCTGCGTTTCGCTTCTTCCCAAATGGGCGATGAAAAGCACAATTTCGTTCCGCCCCAGCCAGATAGGTGGCAAAAAAATTTGACCATCTTATGCGAAAAGATAATCAGACACATCAACACTAGTTAGAGCTTTTTGCCAATCCAGTCTTTTTCATAATAATAAAAAAAAAAAAAAAAAAAAAAAAAAAAAAAAAAAAACTAAAAATTGCACAAAACTGAAATGTGTTGTTTCAGTACAGAAAAGGCCATTTTGAAACAACTTCATTTCCTGAGTCTTGTTTTATGTGATTTGATTTTTGTCTTTTAATTTTGATAAATTTGTATAATTTACCTGTTTTTCATTGCTCAGACAAATTACCCACCCCATCCAAAATTTAGAGAAATCAATTCATATCTGTACCTGTATATATTTTGGGGGAGTATTCACACCTTCCTAATATCTAGATTTTCTAATCAAAAAGTAAACATTTTTAAAAGACCATTTCCTAAAAAAAGAAAAAAGAAAAAAAGGAACAAACTTGTAGGCTTAATCTCATGCCTAACCTAGGTGAAAAACATCAGTTTCAGCAAATTTAAGTTTCATACTTTTCGTCCTCTCATCAAGGCTGACTATTTATTCTTTAGCCTTGATGTTTTCTATAAGTAAGTTCCAGTCAAAACTTTTTACCCTTTTCTAATTTCAAACTTTCTGCGACTTAGCTTTTTCCTCCGTAATGAAAAGCAAATTTTAGAGAAGCAAAACTCTCAAAACAAGTTTAACACTCACCTTGAAGATCTTCTGAACCACTAAGCTCTGCTGCAAGCTTTTCCTTTTCTCCAGACAAGGTTTTGAAAATTGGTAAAGTAGAAAATGCGTCAACAACCGCAAACGGAACATTCGGACAACAGGGGATAATGACGGAATTGCCACAGCTTACTGCACATCCTACTAGCGTGCATAAAGCAGCCAGTTGATTTAAGTCTGGAAGAATAACAGCTATCACACCTAAGGGTTCTTCTATAGCAATAGTGAGTTCACCATTAGATGGAAATTGCACTCTTTCTTCTAGCTGATTGGCAGTAACAATCCAATAATATAGTCTTTTAATAGATAAATCAAGTTCTTGTTTAGCTTTCAAACTGTCGATTTGTGTAATCTTAGCATACTCTGCAACAATAACCTCTTGCTGTGATTCAATGGTCTGTATCATCTTATAAAGCTTTAGATTTCTATCCATCATGCTTAATTTCATCCATGCTTTCTGAGCTGCAGAAGCTGCAGTTACTGATTTGCTGAGGTCAACTTTGACTGTAACTGGTAAATGTATGTAAGGGTCTGCTTTTTCCATTTGGAGATATTCACTTTGCATAAAAGGTAATAACGAATCTGCACCAGATCTACCCCAGTTTCCACTTTGCTCAAATCCAGTACCAATACAAGCGGGGTTGAAATATCCACACATATTAATGCATACAAATTGGAAGTTCAACATCTGAGAAACTTCTAAGGATTGAGCAAAATTTTCGACAAATATAAATGCTGCAGAACCATATAAGCTGTTGTTGGCCATCGCTACAGCTTCTTTTACAGTGCGAAACGGAGTTATTGTAACAACAGGCCCATCAGCAGCTTCTTGATATACATCAGAGGCTGTTTGAATATTTGAAATAATCACTGGATATACAAAGTTTTCTCTAGGCTCACTTGTTATAAAGACGTCACCTCCTTCAGTATGTGCAAAGTCAACGACTCTCTGTATTTTTTTTGCATAGTCATGAGATGGAAGTGGACCAAGATCTGCATTACGGTCAAGAGCATTGCCCACTTTAACTTTCATTGCCCTCTCTTTTAATTTGTCTGTGAGCTGTTTCAATATGGATTATTGAACCAACAAACGACTGTGAGAAAATTCCACACTTGACATGCTTTGAATAACTGCTTCACAAGCTGAATCAAGGTCAGCTGATTCAAAAACGATCACTGGGTTATTTCCTTTACAGCCTATATGCAAAGCCAAGCCTTGTCTACTAGCACACATTCTCAGCTCTCTGGAGTGAAGAAGACTTCCACGATAGCTGATTCCTCTAAAGTCATTGCCAGGTTTGACAGACATCAGGTTAGGAGTCGCACTGTCAGTATCCCTATACATTACATTGAACACCCCTTTTGGCAACTCTATGGATTGAAAAGCCTGGCAAAGCCAAGTCAATTGTAGAGCAGTAAAACTACTTCCTTGTACAAGCACCTTGTTTCCAGCAGCTATAACAGGAATAAGTTGCATTAACATTGAAGCTAATGAGCAAAAATCTGGAAGAATGATTTCAACTGGACCTATAGGACTCCAATTTGGGAATTTTGAGTCAATTGTAAGACAAATGTCTGAAAAAAAATTAATAGTACAAATTGCATTTGGAATGTCAAATTCTTCAATATGCTTTATGTTTCCACCGACTACCATAGCTTGTAATAATGATACCAGTTTCTTGTCCTTTTCAACCTGGTCTGCTAATTTTCTCAAAATCCGACTCCTAACAAATCCATCAGTATTCCAAGCTGAAGGGGCATCAGATGATACATTTAAGGCTGGAATAATAGTCTCTTCATCACAGATTTTGACATCTGCTATTTTCTTTGATGTGCTAGGATCAACTACAGGAACGGTTTTAACATAATCGCTGATAAAAACACCGTTGATATATGAAGAAACGCTATGGCCCTTACTGTCACACCAAGAATCAACTAATTTATTGCACATCTCTTCACTCTCTAAGTCAAGACAGCTCAAAGCCTGAAGCAAATCTTGATTCACCATTGGATGAATTCTGAAAAATAAACCAGGCTATTGAAACAGTATACAAAGGTGCACACAATAAAAATGGTCACAGTGTTCCTTTCTAAAAAAAAAAGTTTTTCGATTTTTTACTTATTATTCAAGACTAGTCTTCGTTTTTATTACTTTAATGAGTCCTTTTTTTCTATATTAATGACATAGTAATAAATATAATTTTTAAAAACCTCGTTTCTAGATTGGACTAAAAAGTAGAATTTATTTTTCTCGAGAATCTATGAGTGCAAGTAAAAACGAGGGGTGCACGCCGGATTGCATAATATTGATATAAAGTTGATCCAAGTTATAGATGCATAAATGAAAAAATTGGTGAGGCGAGGAAAATGAGTTAAAAAGATAAAATTATGTAAAGGCAAATCCGTTTTGCGTCCCTAGTTTTCACTTATATTCATATATTCTCGAGAAAAAAAAATCCACTTTTTAATCCATTTTGAAAACAAGTTTATATTTTCTGTATGTACATAAATTTATTATTTTTGACTTTTTAGTCTTCTCTTTATCTGAAAAATCTTTAGACTTTAGTCAAAAGTTTATATTATTTGAGATTCGAGCCTAAGTTACCATGGCCACAGGCATGTGTGCTAACTGCTGCACAATCGAGTCTTTTATAATACTGTTTGTTTTATACTTTTTGCTGTGCCCAATCAACAATTTTGTTGCTTTATTTATGCAAGAGGAGTAAACAAGAGGGGTAATTTTGATATTGTGTTATTGCACTGTCATCAGAAGTGTATGCACTGATAAAATTTAGAATCAATTGAACATTCAGAAGCAGTAAAAGAAATGACACACAAATTCAGCAAATCTATGTGAAAAAATACAAAAACATATCTGACAAAAGTACAAGTCGGCAAGTTAAGGAAAACAAATCAATAATGAAAAAAAAAATCATTTGTGTTGAACCTTAAATCAAGCGTTCTCATCACTCATCAGAAACACTTATCATCAGTGTTTAGGTAATTATTTTATATTTTCCTAAAGTATCCTTTGGATCAGGCTTACGAGGAGGAGGCGAGGGTGGGCTGAGATTTATCTGAAAGATTATCTTATCTATAGACAGTTCATATATTGTTACAAAAATAGTTCCAAGATAAATCTCAACCTCATCTCCTCTACAAAGAACTGGACTTATGTAAACTTCTGTGTGCAGGTACAGTATATAGAATCTGGTCAGATTATCAAGTTTTTAAACCTCTTTACCATATGCCCAAGGCTGTACACAGGGAGGGAGGTAGACCTGAGATGTATTCTTGGCAATTATAACGAATAAAACTATAATGAAACAACTATATTAGATTAACCTAAACTATAGCTCTCATTAACAACTTGGTTTATAGGTCTATGTACCTTTTTTCTTGCAGTCTAATCAGTTATACTTTTTTTTAGTAGCCAACTAAAAAAGGGTTTAACAGTCTTTTTTTTATACAGTCAAAAGATCATAGTATGCATGATATCATTGTTTACTTACTTTGGTGCAATTCTTCTTTCTAGAAACAGGATCACTGCCCAAATTGGAGCAGTTTTACTATATTCAATTGACCATAAGACAATAGTACTTGTGTCTGCGCTTTTACCTAGACATCTTTAAATCAAGGAATGGAGTCTGCACAAATTTAAAAATTAAAACGAAACCTACTGATAATAGATAAGGTTGAGATGAAAGAAAGCCTTGTAACAAAGCATGTTTCTTTTATAAGAAGGTTTCTGTTAAATGTTACAAACTTTTAACTAAAATATGAACATTTCTACACTCATTTCATACTCATAGTATTACATTTTTCTTTATTTTACATTTAAAACGGATGAGCTTTTCATTTTTTACCTAAGAAAATAGCTGGCACTTCATTTTTCTTCATACCAAATAAACCATTAAGTGTTTCATTGTTTCATTGTAA